>NW_024400308.1:0-37893 GCF_905171765.1 Bufo bufo
GGCCCAGTCAGAGTCCTGACCTCAACCCGATTGAGATGCTGTGGCATGACCTCCAGAAAGCGATTCACACCTGACACCCCAAGAATATTGCTGAACTGAAACAGTTCTGTAAAGAGGAATGGTCAAGAATTACTCCTGACCGTTGTGCACGTCTGATCTGCAACTACAGGAAACGTTTGGTTGAAGTTATTGCTGCCAAAAGAAGGTTCAACCAGATATTAAATCCAAGGGTTCACATACTTTTTCCACCTGCACTGTGAATGTTTACATGGTGTGTTCAATAAAAACATGATAACATTTAATTCTTTGTGTGTTATTAGTTTAAGTAGACTGTGATTGTCTATTGTTGTGACTTAGATGAAGATTAGATCACATTTTATGACCAATTTGTGCAGAAACCCATATCATTCCAAAGGGTTCACATACTTTTTCTTGCAAATGTATATATGTATATATATATATATATATATATATATATACACACACATACATACATGTATATACATACATACATACACACACATATACATATACACTGACCAATAATATAAACACATTTTCGGTTTTGCAGTCTAAGGCTCACCTGTGCAATATTCATGCTGTCTAATCAGCACCTTGATATGCCACACCTGTGAGGTGGGATGGATTTTCTCGGCAAAGGAAAAGTGCTCACTAATAGGGATGAGCGAACCCGAACTGTATAGTTCGGGTTCGTACCGAATTTTGGGGTGTCCGTGACACGGACCCGAACCCGAACATTTTCGTAAAAGTCCGGGTTCGGGTTCGGTGTTCGGCTCTTTCTTGGTGCTTTTTGAAAGGCTGCAAAGCAGCCAATCAACAAGCGTCATACTACTTGCACCAAGAGGCCATCACAGCCATGCCTACTATTGGCATGGCTGTGATTGGCCAGTGCAGCATGTGACCTAGCCTCTATTTAAGCTGGAGTCACGTAGCGCCGCACGTCACTCTGCTATGATCAGTATAGGGAGAGGTTGCAGCTGCGACGTTAGGGCGAGATTAGGCAGATTAACTCCTCCAAAAGACTTCATTCTGTGATCGATCTGCAGCTGTGGTTCATTGAAGTGCTATTATTGACTTGCTCACTTTTTTGAGGCTGCCCAGAGCGTTTTTAGATCACTTTTTTTCTGGGGTGATCGGCGGCCATTTTGTGACTGCGCCAGCACAAGCTATCACCAAGTGTATTTAACCATCGATAGTGTGGTTATTTTGTGCTATATCCTACATCAGCTGCAGGCTGAGCCTGTGTCACCGAAGTGCTTTAACCATCAACAGTCTGGTTATTTTTTGGCCATATACTACATCAGCTGCAGGCTGAGCCTGTGTCACCGAAGTGCATTTAACCATCGACAGTCTGATTATTTTTTGGCCATATACTACATCTGGTGCAGGCTGAGCCTGTGTCACCCAAGTGCATTTAACCATCAACAGTGTGGTTATTTTTTGGCCATATATTACATCAGGGGCCAGTTGAGCCTGTCACCCAGCGCCTAAAAAATAGACCTGACATTTCTATTCAACCAAATCTGTACTGTTTTAGCTGGTCAAGTTATTTGTAGTGACCGTAAAAGCACACTTTTTTTTCTGGGTTGAAAAACCATTCCCAAATTTGCCATTCTCAAAATAACTAGTTTCTGGTATTTGAGGCCTACTTGAAATCTATCCCAAAAAGAATATCTTACATTGAAGCTAGTGATAGTGTCATTCAGAAAAACCTAAGACACACGCTAGCGTGCTGATAGAAATCTGATTCTGTGATTAAACCTATACCTGTCACACAGCGCAAAAAGAAACAGGCCTCACATCTCTATTTAACCAAATCTGTACTGTTTTAGCTGGTCAAGTTATTTGTAGTGACCGTAAAAGCACACTTTTTTTTCTGGGTTGAAAAACCATTCCCAAATTTGCCATTCTCAAAATAACTAGTTTCTGGTATTTGAGGCCTACTTGAAATCTATCCCAAACAGAATATCTTACATTGAAGCTAGTGATAGTGTCATTCAGCAAAACCTAAGACACACGCTAGCGTGCTGATAGAAATCTGATTCTGTGATTAAACCTATACCTGTCACACAGCGCAAAAAAAGACAGGCCTCACATGTCTATTTAACCAAATCTCTACTGTTTTAGCTGGTCAAGTTATTTGTAGTGACCATAAAGGCACACTTTTTTTTCTGGGTTGAAAAACCATTCCCAAATTTGCCATTCCTAAAATAACTAGTTTCTGGTATTTGAGGCCTACTTGAAATCTATCCCAAAAAGAATATCTTACATTGAAGCTAGTGATAGTGTCATTCAGAAAAACCTAAGACACACGCTAGCGTGCTGATAGAAATCTGATTCTGTGATTAAACCTATACCTGTCACACAGCGCAAAAAAAAAACAGGCCTCACATCTCTATTTAACCAAATCTCTACTGTTTTAGCTGGTCAAGTTATTTGTAGTGACCGTAAAAGCACACTTTTTTTCTGTGTTGAAAAAGCATTCCCAAATTTGCCATTCTCAAAATAACTAGTTTCTTGTATTTGAGGCCTACTTGAAATCTATCCCAAAAAGAATATCTTACATTGAAGCTAGTGATAGTGTCATTCAGAAAAACCTAAGACACACGCTAGCGTGCTGATAGAAATCTGATTCTGTGATTAAACCTATACCTGTCACACAGCGCAAAAAAAAACAGGCCTCACATCTCTATTTAACCAAATCTCTACTGTTTTAGCTGGTCAAGTTATTTGTAGTGACCGTAAAAGCACACTTTTTTTTCTGGGTTGAAAAACCATTCCCAAATTTGCCATTCTCAAAATAACTAGTTTCTGGTATTTGAGGCCTACTTGAAATCTATCCCAAACAGAATATCTTACATTGAAGCTAGTGATAGTGTCATTCAGAAAAACCAAAGACACACGCTAGCGTGCTGATAGAAATCTGATTCTGTGATTAAACCTATACCTGTCACACAGCGCAAAAAAAAAACAGGCCTCACATCTCTATTTAACCAAATCTCTACTGTTTTAGCTGGTCAAGTTATTTGTAGTGACCGTAAAAGCACACTTTTTTTTCTGGGTTGAAAAACCATTCCCAAATTTGCCATTCTCAAAATAACTAGTTTCTGGTATTTGAGGCCTACTTGAAATCTATCCCAAACAGAATATCTTACATTGAAGCTAGTGATAGTGTCATTCAGCAAAACCTAAGACACACGCTAGCGTGCTGATAGAAATCTGATTCTGTGATTAAACCTATACCTGTCACACAGCGCAAAAAAAGACAGGCCTTACATGTCTATTTAACCAAATCTCTACTGTTTTAGCTGGTCAAGTTATTTGTAGTGACCATAAAGGCACACTTTTTTTTCTGGGTTGAAAAACCATTCCCAAATTTGCCATTCGCAAAATAACTAGATTCTGGTATTTGAGGCCTACTTGAAATCTATCCCAAAAAGAATATCTTACATTGAAGCTAGTGATAGTGTCATTCAGAAAAACCTAAGACACACGATTGCGTGCAGATAGAAATCTGATTCTGTGATTAAACCTATACCTGTCACACAGCGCAAAAAAAAACAGGCCTCACATCTCTATTTAACCAAATCTCTACTGTTTTAGCTGGTCAAGTTATTTGTAGTGACCGTAAAAGCACACTTTTTTTTCTGGGTTGAAAAACCATTCCCAAATTTGCCATTCTCAAAATAACTAGTTTCTGGTATTTGAGGCCTACTTGAAATCTATCCCAAAAAGAATATCTTACATTGAAGCTAGTGATAGTGTCATTCAGAAAAACCTAAGACACACGCTAGCGTGCTGATAGAAATCTGATTCTGTGATTAAACCTATACCTGTCACACAGCGCAAAAAAAAACAGGCCTCACATCTCTATTTAACCAAATCTCTACTGTTTTAGCTGGTCAAGTTATTTGTAGTGACCGTAAAAGCACACTTTTTTTTTCTGGGTTGAAAAACCATTCCCAAATTTGCCATTCTCAAAATTGTGGTGAATGGGAACAATGAGGAAAACATCTAATAAGGGACGCGGACGTGGACATGGTCGCGGTGGTGTTAGTGGACCCTCTGGTGCTGGGAGAGGACGTGGCCGTTCTGCCACAGCCACACGTCCTAGTGAACCAACTACCTCAGGTCCCAGTAGCCAGCAGAATTTACAGCGATATTTGGTGGGGCCCAATGCCGTTCTAAGGATGGTAAGGCCTGAGCAGGTGCAGGCATTAGTCAATTGGGTGGCCGACAGTGGATCCAGCACGTTCACATTATCTCCCACCCAGTCTTCTGCAGAAAGCGCACAGATGGCGCATGAAAACCAAGCCCATCGGTCTGTCACATCACCCCCATGCATATCAGGGAAACTGTCTGAGCCTCAAGTTATGCAGCAGTCTCTTATGCTGTTTGAAGACTCTGCTGCCAGGGTTTCCCAAGGGCATCCACCTAGCCCTTCCCCAGGGGTGGAAGAGATAGAATGCACTAACGCACAATAACTTATTTTTAATGATGATGAGGACATGGGAATACCACCTCAGCACGTCTCTGATGATGACGAAACACAGGTGCCAACTGCTGTGTCTTTCTGCAGTGTGCAGACTGAACAGGAGGTCAGGGATCGAGACTGGGTGGAAGACAATGCAGGGGACGATGAGGTCCTAGACCCCACATGGAATGAAGGTCGTGCCACTGACTTTCACAGTTCGGAGGAAGAGGCAGTGGTGAGACCGAGCCAACAGCGTAGCAAAAGAGGGAGCAGTGGGCAAAATCAGAACACCCGCCGCCAAGAGACTGCGCCTGCTACTGACCGCCGCCATCTGGGACCGAGCACCCCAAAGGCAGCTTCAAGGAGTTCCCTGGCATGGCACTTCTTCAAACAATGTGCTGACGACAAGACCCGAGTGGTTTGCACGTTGTGCCATCAGAGCCTGAAGCGAGGCATTAACGTTCTGAACCTTAGCACAACCTGCATGACCAGGCACCTGCATGCAAAGCATGAACTGCAGTGGAGTAAACACCTTACAAAAAAAGAAGTCACTCAGGCTCCCCCTGCTACCTCTTCTGCTGCCTCGGCCTCTTCTGCTGCTGCCACCGCCTCGGCCTCTTCCTCCGCCTCTGGAGGAACGTTGGCACCTGCCGCCCAGCAAACATGGGATGTACCACCAACACCACCACCTGCGTCACCAAGCATCTCAACCATGTCACACGGCAGCGTTCAGCTCTCCATCTCACAAACATTTGAGAGAAAGCGTAAATTCCCACCTAGCCACCCTCGATCGCTGGCCCTGAATGCCAGCATTTCTAAACTACTGGCCTATGAAATGCTGTCATTTAGGCTGGTGGACACACACAGCTTCAAACAGCTCATGTCACTTGCTGTCCCACAGTATGTTGTTCCCAGCCGCCACTACTTCTCCAAGAGAGCCGTGCCTTCCCTGCACAAACAAGTGTCCGATAAAATCAAGTGTGCACTGCGCAACGCCATCTGTGGCAAGGTCCACCTAACCACAGATACGTGGACCAGTAAGCACGGCCAGGGACGCTATATCTCCCTAACTGCACACTGGGTAAATGTAGTGGCGGCTGGGCCCCAGGCGGAGAGCTGTTTGGCGCACGTCCTACCGCCGCCAAGGATCGCAGGGCAACATTCTTTGCCTCCTGTCTCCTCCTCCTCCTACTCAGCTTCCTCCTCCTCTTCTTCCACCTGCTCATCCAGTCAGCCACACACCTTCACCACCAACTTCAGCACAGCACTGGGTAAACGTCAGCAGGCCATTCTGAAACTCATATTTTTGGGGGACAGGCCCCACACCGCACAGGAGTTGTGGCGGGGTATAGAACAACAGACCGACGAGTGGTTGCTGCCGGTGAGCCTCAAGCCCGGCCTGGTGGTGTGCGATAATGGGCGAAATCTCGTTGCAGCTCTGGGACTAGCCGGTTTGACGCACATCCCTTGCCTGGCGCATGTGCTGAATTTGGTGGTGCAGAAGTTCATTCGCAACTACCCCGACATGTCAGAGCTGCTGCATAAAGTGCGGGCCGTCTGTTCGCGCTTCCGGCGTTCACACCCTGCCGCTGCTCGCCTGTCTGCGCTACAGCGTAACTTCGGCCTTCCCGCTCACCGCCTCATATGCGACGTACCCACCAGGTGGAACTCCACCTTGCATATGCTGGACAGACTGTGCGAGCAGCAGCAGGCCATAGTGGAGTTTCAGCTGCAGCACGCACGGGTCAGTCGCACTGCGGATCAGACACACTTCACCACCAATGACTGGGCCTCCATGCGAGACCTGTGTGCCCTGTTGCGCTGTTTCGAGTACTCCACCAACATGGCCAGTGGCGATGACGCCGTTATCAGCGTTACAATACCACTTCTATGTCTCCTTGAGAAAACACTTAGGGCGATGATGGAAGAGGAGGTGGCCCAGGAGGAAGAGGAGGAAGAGGGGTCATTTTTAGCACTTTCAGGCCAGTCTCTTCAAAGTGACTCAGAGGGAGGTTTTTTGCAACACCAGAGGCCAGGTACAAATGTGGCCAGACAGGGCCCACTACTGGAGGACGAGGAGGACGAGGATGAGGAGGAGGTGGAGGACAATGAGGATGAAGCATGTTCACAGCGGGGTGGCACCCAAAGCAGCTCGGGCCCATCACTGGTGCGTGGCTGGGGGGAAACACAGGACGATGACGATACGCCTCCCACAGAGGACAGCTTGTCCTTACCTCTGGGCAGCCTGGCACACATGAGCGACTACATGCTGCAGTGCCTGCGCAACGACAGCAGAGTTGCCCACATTTTAACGTGTGCGGGATACTGGGTTGCCACCCTGCTGGATCCCCGGTACAAAGACAATGTGCCCACCTTACTTCCTACACTGGAGCGTGATAGGAAGATGCGCGAGTACAAGCGCACGTTGGTAGACGCGCTACTGAGAGCATTCCCAAATGTCACAGGGGAACCAGTGGAAGCCCAAGGCGAAGGCAGAGGAGGAGCAAGAGGTCGCCAACGCAGCTGTGTCACGGACAGCTCCTCTGAGGGCAGGGTTAGCATGGCAGAGATGTGGAAAAGTTTTGTCACCACGCCACAGCTAACTGCACCACCACCTGATACGGAACGTGTTAGCAGGAGGCAACATTTCACTAACATGGTGGAACAGTACCTGTGCACACCCCTCCACGTACTGACTGATGGTTCGGCCCCATTCAA
The DNA here is from genome assembly GCF_905171765.1 of Bufo bufo. Classification (NCBI taxonomy): domain Eukaryota; kingdom Metazoa; phylum Chordata; class Amphibia; order Anura; family Bufonidae; genus Bufo; species Bufo bufo. The sequence continues at coordinate 7,214 of NW_024400308.1, forward strand.
CTTCTGGGTCTCCAAATTGTCCACGTGGCCAGAGCTAGCCTTTTATGCCTTGGAGGTGCTGGCCTGCCCGGTGGCCAGCGTTTTGTCTGAACGTGTATTCAGCACGGCAGGGGGCGTCATTACAGACAAACGCAGCCGCCTGTCTACAGCCAATGTGGACAAGCTGACGTTCATAAAAATGAACCAGGCATGGATCCCACAAACCTGTCCATCCCTTGTGCAGATTAGATATTAACTACCTCCCCTTAACAATATATTATTCTACTCCAGGGCACTTCCTCATTCAATACTATTTTTATTTTCATTTTACCATTATATTGCGGGGCAACCCAAAGTTGAATGAACCTCTCCTCTGTCTGGGTGCCGGGGCCTAAATGTGTGACAGTGGCCTGTTCCAGTGGTGGGTGACGTGAAGCCTGATTCTCTGCTATGACATGAAGACAGATTCTGCGCTGACATAAGGCCAGATTCTCTGTTACGGGACCTCTCTCCTCTGCCTGGGTGCCTGGGCCTAAATGTGTGACAGTGGCCTGTTCCAGTGGTGGGTGACGTGAAGCCTGATTCTCTGCTCTGACATGAAGACAGATTCTGCGCTGACATAAGGCCAGATTCTCTGTTACGGGACCTCTCTCCTCTGCCTGGGTGCCTGGGCCTAAATGTGTGACAGTGGCCTGTTCCAGTGGTGGGTGACGTGAAGCCTGATTCTCTGCTATGACATGAAGACAGATTCTGCGCTGACATAAGGCCAGATTCTCTGTTACGGGACCTCTCTCCTCTGCCTGGGTGCCTGGGCCTAAATGTGTGACAGTGGCCTGTTCCAGTGGTGGGTGACGTGAAGCCTGATTCTCTGCTATGACATGAAGACAGATTCTGCGCTGACATAAGGCCAGATTCTCTGTTACGGGACCTCTCTCCTCTGCCTGGGTGCCTGGGCCTAAATGTGTGACAGTGGCCTGTTCCAGTGGTGGGTGACGTGAAGCGTGATTCTCTGCTATGACATGAAGACAGATTCTGCGCTGACATAAGGCCAGATTCTCTGTTACGGGACCGCTCTCCTCTGTCTGGGTGCCGGGGCCTAAATGTGTGACAGTGGCCTGTTCCAGTGGTGGGTGACGTGAAGCCTGATTCTCTGCTATGACATGAATACAGATTCTGCGCTGACATAAGGCCAGATTCTCTGTTACGGGACCTCTCTCCTCTGCCTGGGTGCCTGGGCCTAAATGTGTGACAGTGGCCTGTTCCAGTGGTGGGTGACGTGAAGCCTGATTCTCTGCTATGACATGAAGACAGATTCTGCGCTGACATAAGGCCAGATTCTCTGTTACGAGACCGCTCTCCTCTGTCTGGGTGCCGGGGCCTAAATGTGTGATCTGTTCCAGTGGTGGGTGACGTGAAGCCTGATTCTCTGCTATGACATGAAGACAGATTCTGTGCTGACATCAGGCCAGATTCTCTGTTACGGGACCTCTCTCCTCTGCCTGGGTGCCGGGGCCTAAATGTGTGACAGTGGCCTGTTCCAGTGGTGGGTGACGTGAAGCCTGATTCTCTGCTATGACATGAAGACAGATTCTGCGCTGACATGAAGCCAGATTCTCTGCTTTGGCATGAAGAGACTGATTCTCTGCTGACATGAAGCCAGATTCTTTGCTATGGCATGAAGAGACTGATTCTCTGCTGACGTGAAGCCAGATTCTCTGCTATGGGACCTCTGTCCAATTGATATTGGTTCATTTTTATTTTTTTAATTTTAATTCATTTCCCTATCCACATTTGTTTGCAGGGGATTTGCCTACATGTTGCTGCCTTTTGCAGCCCTCTAGCTTTTTCCTGGGCTGTTTTACAGCCTTTTTAGTGCCCAAAAGTTCGGGTCCCCATTGACTTCAATGGGGTTCGGGTTCGGGCCGAACTTCTCGAACCCGAACATCCAGGTGTTCGCTCAACTCTACTCACTAATACAAATTTAGACAGATTTGTGAACAATGTTTAAGAGTAATGGGTCTTTTGTGTATGTAGGAAATGTTTCAGATCTTTGAGTTCAGCTCATACAAAATGTGAGCAATTCCGAAAGTGTTGCTTTTATATTTTTGGTCAGTATATATATATATATATATATATATATATATATAAATATATATATACACACACACACACACACACACACACTGCATATATTACACATACTTATATGCAGTATGTACAGATATATAGTATATACAGCAGTGCACTGATATCTGAGGTCTGAGGTATAAATTACACATCATACACTGTTATATATACTATATATCTATTATACACACTGCATTTATTATATCTATATGTGTTTATTATACATGCAATGTGTATGTGTATATATATATATATATATATATATACACACACACACACAGCAGTGTACAGATATGTTAGGTAAGACATAGAATAGATGCAGCGTGTACAGATATATAGTATATACAGCAGTGTACTGGTATGTGAGGTATGAGGTATAATAGATGTAGTGTGTACAGAAATATATGATATACAGCTATGTGCAGATATGAGAGGTATGAGGTATAATAGATGCATTGTGTACAGATATATAGTATATAAAGCAGTGTACTGATATGTGAGTTATAATAGATGCAGTGTGCACCGAGATATAGTATGTACAATAGTGTACTCGTATTTTAGGTTTGAGGTAGAATAGATGCAGTCTGTACAGGTATATACGGTGTCATTTATTAAACTGGAGTAAAGTAGAACTGGCTTAGTTGCCCATAGCAACCAATCATATCCCCCCTTTTATTTTCCAAAGGAGCTGTCAAAAATGAATGGTGGAATCTGATTTATTGCTATTGGCAACTCAGACAGTTCTACTTTACACCAGTTTGATAAATGACCCCAAAAGTATATACAGCAGTGTACTGATATGTGTGGTACGAGGTATAATAAATGCTGTTTTTCCAGGCGTATAGTATATATAGCAGTGTAATGATATGTGAGGTACAAGGTATAATAAATGCAGTGTGTACAGATATATAGTATATACAACAGTGTACTGATATGTAAGATACAAGCTGTAATTTATACCTCATACCCGTCAATACACTGCTGTATATAATGTATACCTTGAAAAAAAATCGATGAAAAGTTCATCTCTAAACAACAGTGAGTACTTTATTTTAAGTGTGGTAAAAACTTCCAACTCTCAAGTGCAGGAAACAGTCTACGCGTTTCGGACCCTCGTATTTTGGTCCTTAATCATGACATACATAACATATATTAAACAGCTTCCTATATACTCCCCTTGCACCTATCCGTAAAGATTAAGGTGTCAAATGATCAGAAACTAGTTAATAAAATCAGAACACATGATATTCTTCCATAAAACATTCACATTCTCATAAAATCCAAGATCAAAACAATGCAATAGTTAACTGAGAATTTTTTATCAGTAATACTGTAAGATCAAGTCATGTCTCTTATTCAAACCTGTAGGAAAACATCAGAAAAGGGGGAACAACCCCAGGGGTGCCAGAAGGGGAAGAGGAGGCCCATGCTCACCCAATATACCCACAGTGACGCCCCAGAAAAATAACTCGGCACAAGCTCCCGAGTACAATATCAGAACGGCAGAAAAAATGGAGCTAGGAGTGCCAAATAATCAAGTTATAAATATTTTATTGTAGCATAACAAAACATAAAAATTACATACAAAAGATGCAGTAAGACAAGGAACAAAAAAGGGGGGCCGGGAGAGGGAAGAACGGCGCCACCCTGGGAGGGACACTCCGGTCGAGAATACAGGAATGTATAGGGTCAGCGGGATATATGTATAGATGATGATAATAAACTACCCGCAGATCAACAGTGTATACATGATGAAAAGGTGAGTCACAAAATAACTGCAAAGCCCAACACGGACATAGACATAGACACCCGGCCATACAAGGAGGAAGCCTAGCAATGAGGAGACATCCGGATGGAGGGAAACCGGGGAGTGAAATAGCAGATAGGACTCACCAAAAACAGACCAGGAGTGGAACAACCAGGGTAGCGCCATCCTGGTTGTTCCACTCCTGGTCTGTTTTTGGTGAGTCCTATCTGCTATTTCACTCCCAGGTTTCCCTCCATCCGGATGTCTCCTCATTGCTAGGCTTCCTCCTTGTATGGCCGGGAGGAATCGGGCAACTATAGGCCAGTAAGCCTGACATCAATAGTGGGGAAATTAATGGAAACCATACTTAAGGAGAGGATTGTGGACCATCTAAAATCCCATGGATTGAAAGATGAAAAACAGCATGGGTTTACTTCAGGGAGATCATGTCAAACTAATCTTATTGATTTTTTTGATTGGGTGACTAAAATAATAGATGGAGGAGGTGCAGTAGACATCGCTTATCTAGACTTTAGTAAGGCTTTTGATACTGTCCCACATAGAAGGCTTATCAATAAAGTGCAGTCATTGGGCTTGGACTCCCATATTGTTGAATGGATTAGGCAGTGGCTGAGGGACAGGCAACAGAGGGTTGTAGTCAATAGAGTATATTCAGACCAAGGTCTTGTTACCAGTGGGGTACCTCAGGGATCTGTTCTGGGACCCATATTGTTTAATATCTTTATCAGCGAAATTGCAGAAGGCCTCAATGGTAAGGTGTGTCTTTTTGCTGATGACACAAAGATTTGTAAAAGGGTTGATGTTCCTGGAGGAATACACCAAATGGAAAAGGACTTAGAAAACTAGAGGAACGGTCAAAAATCTGGCAACTAAAATTTAATGTTGATAAGTGCAAGATAATGCACCTGGGACGTAACAACCCAAGAGCAGAATATAAAATCAGTGATACAGTCCTAACCTCAGTATCTGAGGAAAGGGATTTAGGGATCATTATTTCAGAAGACTTAAAAGGTAGGCAGACAATGTCACAGAGCAGCAGGAAATGCTAGCAGAATGCTTGGGTGTATAGCAAGATGAATTACCAGTAGAAAGAGGGAGGTGCTCATACCGCTCTACAGAGCACTAGTGAGACCTCATTTGGAGTATTGTGCTCAGTACTGGAGACCATATCTCCAGAAGGATATTGATACTTTGGAGAGAGTTCAGAGAAGAGCTACTAAACTGGTACATAGATTGCAGGATAAAACTTACCAGGTAAGATTAAAGGACCTTAACATGTATAGCTTGGAAGAAAGACGAGACAGAGGGGATATGATAGAAACTTTTAAATACATAAAGGGAATCAACAAGGTAAAAGAGGAAAGAATATTTAAAAGAAGAAAAACTGCTTCAAGAGGACATAGTTTTAAATTAGAGGGGCAAAGGTTTAAAAGTAATATCAGGAAGTATTACTTTACTGAGAGAGTAGTGGATGCATGGAATAGCCTTCCTGCAGAAGTGGCAGCTGCAAATACAGTGGAGGAGTTTAAGCATGCATGGGATAGGCATAAGGCCATCCTTCATATAAGATAGGGCCAGGGGCTATCCATAGTATTTAGTATATTGGGCAGACTAGATGGGCCAAATGGTTCTTATCTGCCGACACATTCTACGTTTCTATGTTTCTATGTCCGTGTTGGGCTTTGCAGTTATTTTGTGACTCACCTTTACATCATGTATACACTGTTGATCTGCGGGTAGTTTATTATCATCATCTATACATATATCCCGCTGACCCTATACATTCCTGTATTCTCGACCGGAGTGTCCCTCCCAGGGTGGTGTCATTCTTCCCTCTCCCTGCACCCCTTTTTTGTTCCTTGTCTTACTGCATCTTTTGTCTGTAATTTTTATGTTTTGTTATGCTACAATAAAATATTTATAACTTGATTATCTGGCACTCCTAGCTCCATTTTTTCTGCTGTAGGAAAACATGTACTGTACCTAACTGGAACATCCAAAAAGCCTATGTGTTGAGAAGCTTTCTCCGATGGTCTCCACCCCGCAGAGGAGCTGTAACCCTTTCTATACTCTGTGCACAGGGGGGGCTGGGACGGGGGGCAGGGAGGCAATTGCCCCCCAGGCCGCCCTAAAAAAACGTCCGCTGGGCCGTCTTTAGCAAATATTTTTTTTTATATCCCTCAGGGCCGCACCGCTGATCACTACAGGTAGCGCGGCCCTGGATGTAATTGCGGCGGTGGTGGTGGCGGGCAGTAGGAGATGAGCGCTTCTATTGTGGAAGCACTCATCTCCATATTTATCTGTATCGCCACCTTCAGGACAGCGATACAGATGGCTGTGCTGTGGGGCAGGGGAGGGAGAGGAGTCTCCTTCCCCTGTTCTTCTGATAGGCTGCAGGCCGGAAGAGGCCTGCATCACATCGCTGCTGATGGAGGTAAATATTAGTGTTTTATTAGTTGTTTTTTTCTTTGCTGAGGGCATTTGCTGGGCACTATGGGCGGAGCTGGCACTATAGGGGGGGTTGGCACTATGGGGGGGAGCTGGCACTATAGGGGGGAGCTGGCATTTCTTACAGCCCCATTTTTTGGGGGGTGGCATTCTGGGGACATTTATTTCTTGCCCATTTTGGGGGGGCACTATGGGGGCATTTCTTACTGGCACATTATGGGGGGGGGGGGGCACCATGAGGGAGAGGAGCACTATGGGGGCATCTGGGGGCTCTAAAGTTTTTTTAAAATTATTGGCACATTATGGGGGGCACTATAGTGGAGAGCGGCACTATGGGGCATCTGGTGTCACTATAAGGGCATTATTTGGGGGCACTATGGGGAAGTGGGGGCTCTAAAGGGGCCTTTTTTGTTGGCACATTATGGGGGGCACTATGGTATCTGGTGGCACTAAGGGGGCATTTTTTACTGGCACATTATGGGAGGCACTCCACTATAGGGGAGAGAGGCACTATGGGGCATTATTTGGGGCACTATGGGGAAGTGGAGCACTATTGGGGCATATGGTGGCACTAAGAAGGGGCATTTTTTACTGGCACATTATGAGGGAGAGGAGCACTTTAGGGACATCTGCTGGGGGCACTAAGAAGGAGCATTTTTTTACAGGCATATTATGGGGGGAAGGGGGAGAGGAGCACTATGAGGGCATTTACTGGGGCACTATATAGGGGTATTTTATACTGGCATACATTATGTAGACATTAACTCAACTGCGGGCACTAAGCAGGGGTATTTCATGTACTGTCATATTATAGGGAGAATTATTACTACTAAGGGGTATTATGCAGCGCTTTACTACTACTGGGGGGCTATGAGGAACATGATTACTAATATGGACACTATAGGGGAATTATTACTACTAAGTGTGCTCTGGCAGAGAATTATTTCTATTGGTGGGATTTTGGGGAGCACTGTTACTTTGGGGGGCACCCTGGCACAGTATCAGCTTAGCACAATTATTTTTGGGGGACATTATCTTTATACTATTAGTGTCTGGGCGTAGTTATTTTTTAGAGCACTGTGTGCCAATAATTGTTGAAGGGCGCACTATCTGTGTGGTAGTAGTATTTCCAGGGGGACTGTTACTGCAGTATAGTATTGGGGGTGGCAGGAAAGGGTGGTCAGAAGATGTGAAGATGATGGAAATGTGGGAAACTAATGTCTGTTTGTCAATGTCTGCAGAGACGGGAGATGGCTGAAAAATCATTGTGGCGGTCTGGTCTGAATGGAGAAGATAAAGAAAGAGAACGTCTACAACAAAGTTGACGTCACTGGATGTAAGAGGTATGAGGTACTATGTAGGAGAGGAGATGCTCCGGCTCCTCCCCCTGCCATTTGCAGAAGGAGGATTCAGAGCTGGGTGAGGACGGCCAAAGGGTGCAGCAGGCCACGGTCGAGTGGCAGATGGTGGGGGGTACCAAAAGCCCTGAGCAGGATCTGGGGAAGGAGGAGAGCGGAGGAGATTCCTGGCTGTAGCCTGCTGTTTATTGTATAATATAAAGCAGGCAGTGCAGCCAGGACACCCCCCCCCCCCCCCACTCTTCGTATGATGTGTAGAGAGGCCTCAACAATAGAATTTCAGCTGTATAGTGTTTGTTGGGAGTGGCCTATTATATGTAGGAGGGGCTTTTAATAATGGGCGCGGCTAAACATGGGCCACTTGACTGGATTTGCCCCCCAGGACTAAGGCTGCCAGCCCTCCCCTGCAGCTGTGCAATTAAAGCTGATGTAGCGCCTTCATGCACTAGGGTAAAGTGCAGACTAGAAGCAGAAACATTTCGCATTTTAAAATGGGGTATGTCAGAAATATGCTTTCTTATCCTGGTTTTAATTTCATTCATCGTGCAACCTACATATAGAAGTGAACAGAGCTCACATGTAATTAAGTATACCACAAATTTTGTATTACAGTTGAGATAGGTATTAACCTCAATATTTTTGTGATTTGCCGTAGACTCAAAGGTCCTATCCACTTTCATATGGTTACAAAAAATGCATCTGCCATGTCCACACTTATAATATACCTGTACACATAATATATACCTGTACACATTGCATCTATTATACCTCTTTTTGTGTGCCAGGACTGTTTTGTAATCTGCAGTCTGGCCCTGATGGCACACAATATAACACACATTAGCAAGCACATTTCATGGAGCAAAGGGGTAGACCCGGAATGGGTATTGGGATGTGCTATGAATCGGGCATGGGGGCCCAATTTAGATTCTTGCTATGGGGCCCAGTGATTTGTATTTTTTGTTCAGTTGTCTAAAACAAATTGAAGATGTCAACTTTAGACTGAGGCGCCCCTCCTTCCGCCTATAGGAAAACTATAGGAAAAAGCGTCAGCCTCTCTGGTGGCCGGGACAATGGGAGCGCACATAGGCTAGTGCTTTTTCCTATATTGTGCAAGCACGAGCACCACTGATGGATTGCAGGGTGGTCTGTAACCATGGAATCAAGCAGTGTATTATATTACAGAAAAAAGAATCTAGCCAGCAAAGGAAGCAATATGGATAATAACAATATATTAGTAAGTGGCTTGTATTATCTTTCTCTACATGATAAATTCCACTTACTGAAGTGAGACAACCCCTTTAAGGTTCTATGGAAGGAAATGAGTCAAGTACCTGGTGTCCGGTGGTTACTCACCTCCTTAGGCTCTAGCGCTGTCTGCTGCTCCAAGTGATAGGCTTACACTTGTAAGTGCACACACAACATATATACAATATGTAGCATATACTGTACACACACAAATACTGTACACATTCATATAGCATATACACACAGAGCATATGCACACATATATGGTATATACACATGCAGTATACAGCATATGGTATTCAAACACACAGACAGCATACAGACACCCCATCATTCACTATTTTTTACAAGTTACATCATGGATATTCCGTTGCACAAAACAATGCTAACAATCATAAGTAGCAATTAGAGATGAGCGAATTTTATGTTATGAGGACTCCCCTGCATAACAGAAACGGGGCGGATCCGTTTGCAGCCCATAGACTTCAATTATGACGGAATGAATAACGGAATGTCTCTAAAGGCATTCCATCGTAGAATTGCGTTATGGTCTGTGGTAATGGAATACATAATGCAATTCTGCTCTTATCACCAAACGAAGCGTGAACAAATTTCAAAATATATAATTCGCTCATCTCTAGTAGAGATCACAACTCCTTTATCAAACCTCAAAATGCATTTAGAAGCCAGACCAGTCCCCAAAGTGTGTTCACACACAAACCAAAGAATAAATATATACTGCAGAGAACAAAATAAGTGCAATCACTAAAACAAATACAGACCACATCACAGTCTAGGGTTGACATCTTAAATTTGTTCTAGACAACTGAACAAAAAATCAAGGATTGACATACATCTTTGCTGATTTTATATGGTCACAACCCCAAATCAACATAATGCCTTGCATCACAAAGATCCCAAAATTAAAGAGGCTACTCAGTAGAAACATAACCTGGCAGCACCATGTGAAAAACTCTTGGTCAGTCCATATAATTCAGATCCTATCCTTAGATCCCTGGATGCAGAAAAGGTAGGGCATGTGTTTAGTACTGTGTACGTCAAAAATTGGCACATGCATAGCAGAAGCTGAAAAAATAAAGCAAGGGCATTTTTTTCTTCCGTTAGACATTATGGAAGGCAGGAAAAACACCTGATTGTGGACTGTCGACTGGAGAAAAAACAATGTACGCAGATGCTTTGCGTTAATGGCGGTGGCAGTAAGGTATTATATAACACCTATCAAAAAATAGCCAATCTGTACAACCAATATTGTCGTCTATGCTTAGTTATCACCCATAACACCATTACGAACACAAAACTAATGTCACTCTTTATTAATAAATAAATTTATAACTAGGGATGAGCGAACCCGAACTGTATAGTTCGGGTTCGTACCGAATTTTGGGGTGTCCGTGACACGGACCCGAACCCGAACATTTTCTTAAAAGTCCTGGTTCGGGTTCGGTGTTCGGCGCTTTCTTGGCGCTTTTTGAAAGGCTGAAAAGCAGCCAATCAACAAGCGTCATACTACTTGGCCCAAGAGGCCATCACAGCCATGCCTACTATTGGCATGGCTGTGATTGGCCAGTGCACCATGTGACCCAGCCTCTATTTAAGCTGGAGTCACGTAGCGCCGCACGTCACTCTGCTATGATCAGTATAGGGAGAGGTTGCAGCTGCGACGTTAGGGCGAGATTAGGCAGATTAACTCCTCCAAAAGACTTCATTCTGTGATCGATCTGCAGCTGTGGATCATTGAAGTGCTATTATTGACTTGCTCACTTTTTTGAGGCTGCCCAGAGCGTTTTTAGATCACTTTTTTTCTGGGGTGATCGGCGGCCATTTTGTGACTTGTGGTGCGCCAGCACGAGCTATCACCAAGTGTATTTAACCATCGATAGTGTAGTTATTTTGTGCTATATCCTACATCAGCTGCAGGCTGAGCCTGTGTCACCGAAGTGCATTTAACCATCAACAGTCTGGTTATTTTTTGGCCATATACTACATCAGCTGCAGGCTGAGCCTGTGTCACCCAAGTGCATTTAACCATCAACAGTCTGATTATGTTTTGGCCATATACTACATCAGCTGCAGGCTGAGTCTGTGTCACCCAAGTGTATTTAACCATCGATAGTGTGGTTATTTTGTGCTATATCCTACATCAGCTGCAGGCTGAGCCTGTGTCACCCAAGTGCATTTAACCATCAACAGTCTGATTATTTTTTGGCCATATACTACATCTGGTGCAGGCTGAGCGTGTGTCACCCAAGTGCATTTAACCATCAACAGTCTGATTATTTTTTGGCCATACACCCTGTACAGAATTATTAGGCAAATGAGTATTTTGACCACATCATCCTCTTTATGCATGTTGTCTTACTCCAAGCTGTATAGGCTCGAAAGCCTACTACCAATTAAGCATATTAGGTGATGTGCATCTCTGTAATGAGAAGGGGTGTGGTCTAATGACATCAACACCCTATATCAGGTGTACATAATTATTAGGCAACTTCCTTTCCTTTGGCAAAATGGGTCAAAAGAAGGACTTGACAGGCTCAGAAAAGTCAAAAATAGTGAGATATCTTGCAGAGGGATGCAACACTCTTAAAATTGCAAAGCTTCTGAAGCGTGATCATCGAACAATCAAGCGTTTCATTCAAAATAGTCAACAGGGTCGCAAGAAGCGTGTGGAAAAACCAAGGCGCAAAATAACTGCCCATGAACTGAGAAAAGTCAAGCGTGCAGCTGCCAAGATGCCACTTGCCACCAGTTTGGCCATATTTCAGAGCTGCAACATCACTGGAGTGCCCAAAAGCACAAGGTGTGCAATACTCAGAGACATGGCCAAGGTAAGAAAGGCTGAAAGATGACCACCACTGAACAAGACACACAAGCTGAAACGTCAAGACTGGGCCAAGAAATATCTCAAGACTGATTTTTCTAAGGTTTTATGGACTGATGAAATGAGAGTGAGTCTTGATGGGCCCATGGCTGGATTGGTAAAGGGCAGAGAGCTCCAGTCCGACTCAGACGCCAGCAAGGTGGAGGTGGAGTACTGGTTTGGGCTGGTATCATCAAAGATGAGCTTGTGGGGCCTTTTCGGGTTGAGGATGGAGTCAAGCTCAACTCCCAGTCCTACTGCCAGTTTCTGGAAGACACCTTCTTCAAGCAGTGGTACAGGAAGAAGTCTGCATCCTTCAAGAAAAACATGATTTTCATGCAGGACAATGCTCCATCACACGCGTCCAAGTACTCCACAGCGTGGCTGGCAAGAAAGGGTATAAAAGAAGAAAATCTAATGACATGGCCTCCTTGTTCACCTGATCTGAACCCCATTGAGAACCTGTGGTCCATCATCAAATGTGAGATTTACAAGGAGGGAAAACAGTACACCTCTCTGAACAGTGTCTGGGAGGCTGTGGTTGCTGCTGCACGCAATGTTGATGGTGAACAGATCAAAACACTGACAGAATCCATGGATGGCAGGCTTTTGAGTGTCCTTGCAAAGAAAGGTGGCTATATTGGTCACTGATTTGTTTTTGTTTTGTTTTTGAATGTCAGAAATGTATATTTGTGAATGTTGAGATGTTATATTGGTTTCACTGGTAAAAATAAATAATTGAAATGGGTATATATTTGTTTTTTGTTAAGTTGCGTAATAATTATGCACAGTAATAGTCACCTGCACACACAGATATCCCCCTAAAATAGCTAAAACTAAAAACAAACTAAAAACTACTTCCAAAAATATTCAGCTTTGATATTAATGAGTTTTTTGGGTTCATTTAGAGCATGGTTCTTGTTCAATAATAAAATTAATCCTCAAAAATACAACTTGCGTAATAATTCTGCACTCCCTGTATACTACATCAGGTGCAGGCTGAGCCTGTGTCACCCAAGTGCATTTAACCATCAACAGTGTGGTTATTTTTTGGCCATATATTACATCAGGGGCAAGTTGAGCCTGTCACCCAGCGCCTAAAAAATAGACCTGACATTTCTATTCAACCAAATCTGTACTGTTTTAGCTGGTCAAGTTATTTGTATTGACCGTAAAAGCACACTTTTTTTTCTGGTTTGAAAAAGCATTCCCAAATTTGCCATTCTCAAAATAACTAGTTTCTGGTATTTGAGGCCTACTTGAAATCTATCCCAAAAAGAAAATCTTACATTGAAGGTATTGATAGTGTCATTCAGAAAAACCTAAGACACACGCTAGCGTGCTGATAGAAGTGTGATTCTGTGATTAAACCTATACCTGTCACACAGCGCAAAAAAAAACAGGTCTCACATCTCTATTCAACCAAATCTGCACTGTTTTAGCTGGTCAAGTTATTTGTAGTGACCGTAAAAGCACACTTTTTGTTCTGGGTTGAAAAAGCATTCCCAAATTTGCCATTCTCAAAATAACTAGTTTCTGGTATTTGAGGCCTACTTGAAATCTATCCCAAAAAGAAAATCTTACATTGAAGGTATTGATAGTGTCATTCAGAAAAACCTAAGACACACGCTAGCGTGCTGATAGAAGTGTGATTCTGTGTGATTAAACCTATACCTATCACACAGCGCAAAAAAAAACAGGTCTCACATCTCTATTCAACCAAATCTGCACTGTTTTAGCTGGTCAAGTTATTTGTAGTGACCGTAAAAGCAGACTTTTTGTTCTGGGTTGAAAAAGCATTCCCAAATTTGCCATTCTCAAAATTGTGGTGAACGGGAACAATGAGGAAAACATCTAATAAGGGACGCGGACGTGGACATGGTCGTGGTGGTGTTAGTGGACCCTCTAGTGCTGGGAGAGGACGTGGCCGTTCTGCCACAGCCACACGTCCTAGTGAACCAACTACCTCAGGTCCCAGTAGCCAGCAGAATTTACAGCGATATTTGGTGGGGCCCAATGCCGTTCTAAGGATGGTAAGGCCTGAGCAGGTACAGGCATTAGTCAATTGGGTGGCCGACAGTGGATCCAGCACGTTCACATTATCTCCCACCCAGTCTTCTGCAGAAAGCGCACAGATGGCGCATGAAAACCAAGCCCATCGGTCTGTCACATCACCCCCATGCATATCAGGGAAACTGTCTGAGCCTCAAGTTATGCAGCAGTCTCTTATGCTGTTTGAAGACTCTGCTGCCAGGGTTTCCCAAGGGCATCCACCTAGCCCTTTCCCAGGGGTGGAAGAGATAGAATGCACTAACGCACAACCACTTATTTTTCCTGATGATGAGGACATGGGAATACCACCTCAGCACGTCTCTGATGATGACGAAACACAGGTGCCAACTGCTGCGTCTTTCTGCAGTGTGCAGACTGAACAGGAGGTCAGGGATCAAGACTGGGTGGAAGATGATGCAGGGGACGATGAGGTCCTAGACCCCACATGGAATGAAGGTCGTGCCACTGACTTTCACAGTTCGGAGGAAGAGGCAGTGGTGAGACCGAGCCAACAGCGTAGCAAAAGAGGGAGCAGTGGGCAAAATCAGAACACCCGCCGCCAAGAGACTCCGCCTGCTACTGACCGCCGCCATCTGGGACCGAGCACCCCAAAGGCAGCTTCAAGGAGTTCCCTGGCATGGCACTTCTTCAAACAATGTGCTGACGACAAGACCCGAGTGGTTTGCACGCTGTGCCATCAGAGCCTGAAGCGAGGCATTAACGTTCTGAACCTTAGCACAACCTGCATGACCAGGCACCTGCATGCAAAGCATGAACTGCAGTGGAGTAAACACCTTAAAAACAAGGAAGTCACTCAGGCTCCCCCTGCTACCTCTTCTGCTGCTGCCGCCTCGGCCTCTTCTGCTGCTGCCGCCGCCTCGGCCTCTTCTGCTGCTGCTGCCGCCGCCTCGGCCTCTTCCTCCGCCTCTGGAGGAACGTTGGCACCTGCCGCCCAGCAAACATGGGATGTACCACCAACACCACCACCTGCGTCACCAAGCATCTCAACCATGTCACACGGCAGCGTTCAGCTCTCCATCTCACAAACATTTGAGAGAAAGCGTAAATTCCCACCTAGCCACCCTCGATCCCTGGCCCTGAATGCCAGTATTTCTAAACTACTGGCCTATGAAATGCTGTAATTTAGGCTGGTGGACACACACAGCTTCAAACAGCTCATGTCACTTGCTGTCCCACAGTATGTTGTTCCCAGCCGCCACTACTTCTCCAAGAGAGCCGTGCCTTCCCTGCACAAACAAGTGTCCGATAAAATCAAGTGTGCACTGCGCAACGCCATCTGTGGCAAGGTCCACCTAACCACAGATACGTGGACCAGTAAGCACGGCCAGGGACGCTATATCTCCCTAACTGCACACTGGGTAAATGTAGTGGCGGCTGGGCCCCAGGCGGAGAGCTGTTTGGCGCACATCCTTCCGCTGCCAAGTAACGCAGGGCAACATTCTTTGCCTCCTGTCTCCTCCTCCTCCTACTCAGCTTCCTCCTCCTCTTCTTCCACCTGCTCATCCAGTCAGCCACACACCTTCACCACCAACTTCAGCACAGCACGGGGTAAACGTCAGCAGGCCATTCTGAAACTCATATGTTTGGGGGACAGGCCCCACACCGCACAGGAGTTGTGGCGGGGTATAGAACAACAGACCGACGAGTGGTTGCTGCCGGTGAGCCTCAAGCCCGGCCTGGTGGTGTGCGATAATGGGCGAAATCTCGTTGCAGCTCTGGGACTAGCCGGTTTGACGCACATCCCTTGCCTGGCGCATGTGCTGAATTTGGTGGTGCAGAAGTTCATTCGCAACTACCCCGACATGTCAGAGCTGCTGCATAAAGTGCGGGCCGTCTGTTCGCGCTTCCGGCGTTCACACCCTGCCGCTGCTCGCCTGTCTGCGCTACAGCGTAACTTCGGCCTTCCCGCTCACCGCCTCATATGCGACGTGCCCACCAGGTGGAACTCCACCTTGCATATGCTGGACAGACTGTGCGAGCAGCAGCAGGCCATAGTGGAGTTTCAGCTGCAGCACGCACCGGTCAGTCGCACTGTGGATCAGACCCACTTCACCACCAATGACTGGGCCTCCATGCGAGACCTGTGTGCCCTGTTGCGCTGTTTCGAGTACTCCACCAACATGGCCAGTGGCGATGACGCCGTTATCAGCGTTACAATACCACTTCTATGTCTCCTTGAGAAAACACTTAGGGAGATGATGGAAGAGGAGGTGGCCCAGGAGGAAGAGGGGGAAGAGGGGTCATTTTTAGCACTTTGAGGCCAGTCTCTTCGAAGTGACTCAGAGGGAGGTTTTTTGCAACACCAGAGGCCAGTTACAAATGTGGCCAGACAGGGCCCACTACTGGAGGACGAGGAGGACGAGGATGAGGAGGAGGTGGAGGAGGATGAGGATGAAGCATGTTCACAGCGGGGTGGCACCCAAAGCAGCCCGGGCCCATCACTGGTTCGTGGCTGGGGGGAAACACAGGACGATGACGATACGCCTCCCACAGAGGACAGCTTGTCCTTACCTCTGGGCAGCCTGGCACACATGAGCGACTACATGCTGCAGTGCCTGCGCAACGACAGCAGAGTTGCCCACATTTTAACGTGTGCGGACTACTGGGTTGCCACCCTGCTGGATCCCCGGTACAAAGACAATGTGCCCACCTTACTTCCTACACTGGAGCGTGATAGGAAGATGCGCGAGTACAAGCGCACGTTGGTAGACGCGCTACTGAGAGCATTCCCAAATGTCACAGGGGAACCAGTGGAAGCCCAAGGCGAAGGCAGAGGAGGAGCAAGAGGTCGCCAACGCAGCTGTGTCACACCCAGCTCCTCTGAGGGCAGGGTTAGCATGGCAGAGATGTGGAAAAGTTTTGTCAACACGCCACAGCTAAGTGCACCACCACCTGATACGGAACGTGTTAGCAGGAGGCAACATTTCACTAACATGGTGGAACAGTACCTGTGCACACCCCTCCACGTACTGACTGATGGTTCGGCCCCATTCAACTTCTGGGTCTCCAAATTGTGCACGTGGCCAGAGCTAGCCTTTTATGCCTTGGAGGTGCTGGCCTGCCCGGCGGCCAGCGTTTTGTCTGAACGTGTATTCAGCACGGCAGGGGGCGTCATTACAGACAAACGCAGCCGCCTGTCTACAGCCAATGTGGACAAGCTGACGTTCATAAAAATGAACCAGGCATGGATCCCACAGGACCTGTCCATCCCTTGTGCAGATTAGATATTAACTACCTCCCCTTAACAATATATTATTCTACTCCAGGGCACTTCCTCATTCAATACTATTTTTAATTTCATTTTACCATTATATTGCGGGGCAACCCTAAGTTGAATGAACCTCTCCTCTGTCTGGGTGTCGGGGCCTAAATGTGTGACAGTGGCCTGTTCCAGTGGTGGGTGACGTGAAGCCTGATTCTCTGCTATGACATGAATACAGATTCTGCGCTAACATAAGGCCAGATTCTCTGTTACGGGACCGCTCTCCTCTGTCTGGGTGCCGGGGCCTAAATGTGTGACAGTGGCCTCTTCCAGTGGTGGGTGACGTGAAGCCTGATTCTCTGCTATGACATGAATACAGATTCTGCACTGACATAAGGCCAGATTCTCTGTTACGGGACCTCTCTCCTCTGCCTGGGTGCCTGGGCCTAAATGTGTGATAGTGGCCTGTTCCAGTGGTGGGTGACGTGAAGCCTGATTCTCTGCTATGACATGAAGACAGATTCTGCGCTGACATAAGGCCAGATTCTCTGTTACGGGACCGCTCTCCTCTGTCTGGGTGCCGGGGCCTAAATGTGTGACAGTGGCCTGTTCCAGTGGTGGGTGACGTGAAGCCTGATTCTCTGCTATGACATGAATACAGATTCTGCACTGACATAAGGCCAGATTCTCTGTTACGGGACCTCTCTCCTCTGCCTGGGTGCCTGGGCCTAAATGTGTGACAGTGGCCTGTTCCATTGGTGTGTGACGTGAAGCCTGATTCTCTGCTATGACATGAAGACAGATTCTGCGCTGACATAAGGCCAGATTCTCTGTTACGGGACCTCTCTCCTCTGCCTGGGTGCCTGGGCCTAAATGTGTGACAGTGGCCTGTTCCAGTGGTGGGTGACGTGAAGCCTGATTCTCTGCTATGACATGAATACAGATTCTGCGCTGACATAAGGCCAGATTCTCTGTTACGGGACCTCTCTCCTCTGCCTGGGTGCCTGGGCCTAAATGTGTGACAGTGGCCTGTTCCAGTGGTGGGTGACGTGAAGCCTGATTCTCTGCTATGACATGAAGACAGATTCTGCGCTGACATAAGGCCAGATTCTCTGTAATGGGACCGCTCTCCTCTGTCTGGGTGCCGGGGCCTAAATGTGTGACAGTGGCCTGTTCCAGTGGTGGGTGACGTGAAGCCTGATTCTCTGCTATGACATGAAGACAGATTCTGCGCTGACATAAGGCCAGATTCTCTGTTACGGGACCTCTCTCCTCTGCCTGGGTGCCTTGGCCTAAATGTGTGACAGTGGCCTGTTCCAGTGGTGGGTGACGTGAAGCCTGATTCTCTGCTATGACATGAAGACAGATTCTGCGCTGACATAAGGCCAGATTCTCTGTTACGGGACCGCTCTCCTCTGTCTGGGTTCCGGGGCCTAAATGTGTGACAGTGGCCTGTTCCAGTGGTGGGTGACGTGAAGCCTGATTCTCTGCTATGACATGAAGACAGATTCTGCGCTGACATAAGGCCAGATTCTCTGTTACGGGACCTCTCCTCTGCCTGGGTGCCTGGGCCTAAATGTGTGACAGTGGCCTGTTCCAGTGGTGGGTGACGTGAAGCCTGATTCTCTGCTATGACATGAATACAGATTCTGCGCTGACATAAGGCCAGATTCTCTGTTACAGACCTCTCTCCTCTGCCTGGGTCTAAATGTGTGACAGTGGCCTGTTCCAGTGGTGGGTGACATGAAGCCTGATTCTCTGCTATGACATGAAGACAGATTCTGTGCTGACATCAGGCCAGATTCTCTGTTACGGGACCTCTCTCCTCTGCCTGGGTGCCGGGGCCTAAATGTGTGACAGTGGCCTGTTCCAGTGGTGGGTGACGTGAAGCCTGATTCTCTGCTATGACATGAAGACTGATTCTGCGCTGACATGAAGCCAGATTCTCTGCTATGGCATGAAGAGACTGATTCTCTGCTGACATGAAGCCAGATTCTTTGCTATGGCATGAAGAGACTGATTCTCTGCTGACGTGAAGCCAGATTCTCTGCTATGGGACCTCTGTCCAATTGATATTGGTTCATTTTTATTTTTTTAATTTTTATTTTAATTCATTTCCCTATCCACATTTGTTTGCAGGGGATTTACCTACATGTTGCTGCCTTTTGCAGCCCTCTAGCTTTTTCCTGGGCTGTTTTACAGCCTTTTTAGTGCCCAAAAGTTCGGGTCCCCATTGACTTCAATGGGGTTCGGGTTCGGGACGAAGTTCGGATCGGGTTCGGATCCCGAACCCGAACATTTCCGGGAAGTTCGGCCGAACTTCTCGAACCCGAACATCCAGGTGTTCGCTCAACTCTACTCACTAATACAAATTTAGACAGATTTGTGAACAATGTTTCAGAGTAATGGGTCTTTTGTGTATGTAGGAAATGTTTCAGATCTTTGAGTTCAGCTCATACAAAATGTGAGCAATTCCGAAAGTGTTGCTTTTATATTTTTGGTCAGTATATATATATATATATATATATATATATACACACACACACACACACTGCATATATTACACATACTTATATGCAGTATGTACAGATATATAGTATATACAGCAGTGCACTGATATCTGAGGTATGAGGTATAAATTACACATCATACACTGTTATATATACTATATATCTATTATACACACTGCATTTATTATATCTATATGTGTTTATTATACATGCAATGTGTATGTGTATATATATATAGATATATATATATACACACACACACACACACACACACACACACAGCAGTGTACAGATATGTTAGGTAAGACATAGAATAGATGCAGCGTGTACAGATATATAGTATATACAGCAGTGTACTGGTATGTGAGGTATG
The DNA here is from genome assembly GCF_905171765.1 of Bufo bufo. Lineage (NCBI taxonomy): Eukaryota > Metazoa > Chordata > Amphibia > Anura > Bufonidae > Bufo > Bufo bufo. The sequence goes on from NW_024400308.1 coordinate 27,178, forward strand.
AGGTATAATAGATGTAGTGTGTACAGAAATATATGATATACAGCTATGTGCAGATATGAGAGGTATGAGGTATAATAGATGCATTGTGTACAGATATATAGTATATAAAGCAGTGTACTGATATGTGAGTTATAATAGATGCAGTGTGCACCGAGATATAGTATGTACAATAGTGTACTCGTATTTTAGGTTTGAGGTAGAATAGATGCAGTCTGTACAGGTATATACGGTGTCATTTATTAAACTGGAGTAAAGTAGAACTGGCTTAGTTGCCCATAGCAACCAATCATATCCCCCCTTTTATTTTCCAAAGGAGCTGTCAAAAATGAATGGTGGAATCTGATTTATTGCTATTGGCAACTCAGACAGTTCTACTTTACACCAGTTTGATAAATGACCCCAAAAGTATATACAGCAGTGTACTGATATGTGTGGTACGAGGTATAATAAATGCTGTTTTTCCAGGCGTATAGTATATATAGCAGTGTAATGATATGTGAGGTACAAGGTATAATAAATGCAGTGTGTACAGATATATAGTATATACAACAGTGTACTGATATGTAAGATACAAGCTGTAATTTATACCTCATACCCGTCAATACACTGCTGTATATAATGTATACCTTGAAAAAAAATCGATGAAAAGTTCATCTCTAAACAACAGTGAGTACTTTATTTAAAGTGTGGTAAAAACTTCCAACTCTCAAGTGCAGGAAACAGTCTACGCGTTTCGGACCCTCGTATTTTGGTCCTTAATCATGACATACATAACATATATTAAACAGCTTCCTATATACTCCCCTTGCACCTATCCGTAAAGATTAAGGTGTCAAATGATCAGAAACTAGTTAATAAAATCAGAACACATGATATTCTTCCATAAAACATTCACATTCTCATAAAATCCAAGATCAAAACAATGCAATAGTTAACTGAGAATTTTTTATCAGTAACACTGTAAGATCAAGTCATGTCTCTTATTCAAACCTGTAGGAAAACAACAGAAAAGGGGGAACAACCCCAGGGGTGCCAGAAGGGGAAGAGGAGGCCCATGCTCACCCAATATACCCACAGTGACCCCCCAGAAAAATAACTCGGCACAAGCTCCCGAGTACAATATCAGAACGGCAGAAAAAATGGAGCTAGGAGTGCCAAATAATCAAGTTATAAATATTTTATTGTAGCATAACAAAACATAAAAATTACATACAAAAGATGCAGTAAGACAAGGAACAAAAAAGGGGGGCCGGGAGAGGGAAGAACGGCGCCACCCTGGGAGGGACACTCCGGTCGAGAATACAGGAATGTATAGGGTCAGCGGGATATATGTATAGATGATGATAATAAACTACCCGCAGATCAACAGTGTATACATGATGAAAAGGTGAGTCACAAAATAACTGCAAAGCCCAACACGGACATAGACATAGACACCCGGCCATACAAGGAGGAAGCCTAGCAATGAGGAGACATCCGGATGGAGGGAAACCGGGGAGTGAAATAGCAGATAGGACTCACCAAAAACAGACCAGGAGTGGAACAACCAGGATGGCGCTACCCTGGTTGTTCCACTCCTGGTCTGTTTTTGGTGAGTCCTATCTGCTATTTCACTCCCAGGTTTCCCTCCATCCGGATGTCTCCTCATTGCTAGGCTTCCTCCTAGTATGGCCGGGAGGAATCGGGCAACTATAGGCCAGTAAGCCTGACATCAATAGTGGGGAAATTAATGGAAACCATACTTAAGGAGAGGATTGTGGACCATCTAAAATCCCATGGATTGAAAGATGAAAAACAGCATGGGTTTACTTCAGGAAGATCATGTCAAACTAATCTTATTGATTTTTTTGATTGGGTGACTAAAATAATAGATGGAGGAGGTGCAGTAGACATCGCTTATCTAGACTTTAGTAAGGCTTTTGATACTGTCCCACATAGAAGGCTTATCAATAAAGTGCAGTCATTGGGCTTGGACTCCCATATTGTTGAATGGATTAGGCAGTGGCTGAGGGACAGGCAACAGAGGGTTGTAGTCAATGGAGTATATTCAGACCAAGGTCTTGTTACCAGTGGGGTACCTCAGGGATCTGTTCTGGGACCCATATTGTTTAATATCTTTATCAGCGAAATTGCAGAAGGCCTCAATGGTAAGGTGTGTCTTTTTGCTGATGACACAAAGATTTGTAAAAGGGTTGATGTTCCTGGAGGAATACACCAAATGGAAAAGGACTTAGGAAAATTAGAGGAACGGTCAAAAATCTGGCAACTAAAATTTAATGTTGATAAGTGCAAGATAATGCACCTGGGACGTAAAAACCCAAGAGCAGAATATAAAATCAGTGATACAGTCCTAACCTCAGTATCTGAGGAAAGGGATTTAGAGATCATTATTTCAGAAGACTTAAAAGGTAGGCAGACAATGTCACAGAGCAGCAGGAAATGCTAGCAGAATGCTTGGGTGTATAGCAAGATGAATTACCAGTAGAAAGAGGGAGGTGCTCATACCGCTCTACAGAGCACTAGTGAGACCTCATTTGGAGTATTGTGCTCAGTCCTGGAGACCATATCTCCAGAAGGATATTGATACTTTGGAGAGAGTTCAGAGAAGAGCTACTAAACTGGTACATGGATTGCAGGATAAAACTTACCAGGTAAGATTAAAGGACCTTAACATGTATAGCTTGAAAGAAAGACGAGACAGAGGGGATATGATAGAAACTTTTAAATACATAAAGGGAATCAACAAGGTAAAAGAGGAAAGAATATTTAAAAGAAGAAAAACTGCTTCAAGAGGACATAGTTTTAAATTAGAGGGGCAAAGGTTTAAAAGTAATATCAGGAAGTATTACTTTACTGAGAGAGTAGTGGATGCATGGAATAGCCTTCCTGCAGAAGTGGCAGCTGCAAATACAGTGGAGGAGTTTAAGCATGCATGGGATAGGCATAAGGCCATCCTTCATATAAGATAGGGCCAGGGGCTATTCATAGTATTCAGTATATTGGGCAGACTAGATGGGCCAAATGGTTCTTATCTGCCGACACATTCTATGTTTCTATGTTTCTATGACCGGAGTGTCCCTCCCAGGGTGGTGTCATTCTTCCCTCTCCCTGCACCCCTTTTTTGTTCCTTGTCTTACTGCATCTTTTGTCTGTAATTTTTATGTTTTGTTATGCTACAATAAAATATTTATAACTTGATTATCTGGCACTCCTAGCTCCATTTTTTCTGCTGTAGGAAAACATGTACTGTACCTAACTGGAACATCCAAAAAGCCTATGTGTTGAGACGCTTTCTCCGATGGTCTCCACCCCGCAGAGGAGCTGTAACCCTTTCTATACTCTGTGCACAGGGGGGGCTGGGACGGGGGGCAGGGAGGCAATTGCCCCCCAGGCCGCCCTAAAAAAACGTCCGCTGGGCCGTCTTTAGCAAATATTTTTTTTTATATCCCTCAGGGCCGCACCGCTGATCACTACAGGCAGCGCGGCCCTGGATGTAATTGCGGCGGTGGTGGTGGCGGGCAGTAGGAGATGAGCGCTTCTATTGTGGAAGCACTCATCTCCATATTTATCTGTATCGCCGCCTTCAGGACAGCGATACAGATGGCTGTGCTGTGGGGCAGGGAAGGGAGAGGAGTCTCCTTCCCCTGTTCTTCTGATAGGCTGCAGGCCGGAAGAGGCCTGCATCACATCGCTGCTGATGGAGGTAAATATTAGTGTTTTATTAGTTTTTTTTTTCTTTGCTGAGGGCATTTGCTGGGCACTATGGGGGGAGCTGGCACTATGGGGGGGCTGGCACTATGGGGGGGAGCTGGCACTATAGGGGGGAGCTGGCATTTCTTACAGCCCCATTTTTTGGGGGGTGGCATTCTGGGGACATTTATTTCTTGCCCATTTTGGGGGGGCACTATGGGGGCATTTCTTACTGGCACATTATGGGGGGGGGGCACCATGGGGGAGAGGAGCACTATGGGGGCATCTGGGGGCTCTAAAGTTTTTTTTTTGGCACATTATGGGGGGCACTATGGTATCTGGTGGCACTAAGGGGGCATTTTTTACTGGCACATTATGGGAGGCACTCCACTATAGGGGAGAGAGGCACTATGGGGCATTATTTGGGGCACTATGGGGGAGTGGAGCACAATTGGGGCATATGGTGGCACTAAGAAGGGGCATTTTTTACTGGCACATTATGAGGGAGAGGAGCACTTTAGGGACATCTGCTGGGGGCACTAAGAAGGAGCATTTTTTTACAGGCATATTATGGGGGGAAGGGGGAGAGGAGCACTATGAGGGCATTTACTGGGGCACTATATAGGGGTATTTTATACTGGCATACATTATGTAGACATTAACTCAACTGCGGGCACTAAGCAGGGGTATTTCATGTACTGTCATATTATAGGGAGAATTATTACTACTAAGGGGTATTATGCAGCGCTTTACTACTACTGGGGGGCTATGAGGAACATGATTACTAATATGGACACTATAGGGGAATTATTACTACTAAGTGTGCTCTGGCAGAGAATTATTTCTATTGGTGGGATTTTGGGGAGCACTGTTACTTTGGGGGGCACCCTGGCACAGTATCAGCTTAGCACAATTATTTTTGGGGGACATTATCTTTATACTATTAGTGTCTGGGCGTAGTTATTTTTTAGAGCACTGTGTGACAATAATTGTTGAAGGGCGCACTATCTGTGTGGTAGTAGTATTTCCAGGGGGACTGTTTCTGCAGTATAGTATTGGGGGTGGCAGGAAAGGGTGGTCAGAAGATGTGAAGATGATGGAAATGTGGGAAACTAATGTCTGTTTGTCAATGTCTGCAGAGACAGGAGATGGCTGAAAAATCATTGTGGCGGTCTGGTCTGAATGGAGAAGATAAAGAAAGAGAACGTCTACAACAAAGTTGACGTCACTGGATGTAAGAGGTATGAGGTACTATGTAGGAGAGGAGATGCTCCGGCTCCTCCCCCTGCCATTTGCAGAAGGAGGATTCAGAGCTGGGTGAGGACGGCCAAAGGGGCAGCAGGCCACGGTCGAGTGGCAGATGGTGGGGGGTACCAAAAGCCCTGAGCAGGATCTGGGGAAGGAGGAGAGCGGAGGAGATTCCTGGCTGTAGCCTGCTGTTTATTGTATAATATAAAGCAGGCAGTGCAGCCAGGACAGCCCCCCCCCCCCCTCTTCGTATGATGTGTAGAGAGGCCTCAACAATAGAATTTCAGCTGTATAGTGTTTGTTGGGAGTGGCCTATTATATGTAGGAGGGGCTTTTAATAATGGGCGCGGCTAAACATGGGCCACTTGACTGGATTTGCCCCCCAGGACTAAGGCTGCCAGCCCTCCCCTGCAGCTGTGCAATTAAAGCTGATGTAGCGCCTTCATGCACTAGGGTAAAGTGCAGACTAGAAGCAGAAACATTTCGCATTTTAAAATGGGGTATGTCAGAAATATGCTTTCTTATCCTGGTTTTAATTTCATTCATCGTGCAACCTACATATAGAAGTGAACAGAGCTCACATGTAATTAAGTATACCACAAATTTTGTATTACAGTTGAGATAGGTATTAAGCTCAATATTTTTGTGATTTGCCGTAGACTCAAAGGTCCTATCCACTTTCATATGGTTACAAAAAATGCATCTGCCATGTCCACACTTATAATATACCTGTACACATAATATATACCTGTACACATTGCATCTATTATACCTCTTTTTGTGTGCCAGGACTGTTTTGTAATCTGCAGTCTGGCCCTGATGGCACACAATATAACACACATTAGCAAGCACATTTCATGGAGCAAAGGGGTAGACCCGGAATGGGTATTGGGATGTGCTATGAATCGGGCATGGGGGCCCAATTTAGATTCTTGCTATGGGGCCCAGTGATTTGTATTTTTTGTTCAGTTGTCTAAAACAAATTGAAGATGTCAACTTTAGACTGAGGCGCCCCTCCTTCCGCCTATAGGAAAACTATAGGAAAAAGCGTCAGCCTCTCTGGTGGCCGGGACAATGGGAGCGCACATAGGCTAGTGCTTTTTCCTATATTGTGCAAGCACGAGCACCACTGATGGATTGCAGGGTGGTCTGTAACCATGGAAACAAGCAGTGTATTATATGACAGAAAAAAGAATCTAGCCAGCAAAGGAAGCAATATGGATAATAACAATATATTAGTAAGTGGCTTGTATTATCTTTCTCTACATGATAAATTCCACTTACTGAAGTGAGACAACCCCTTTAAGGTTCTATGGAAGGAAATGAGTCAAGTACCTGGTGTCCGGTGGTTACTCACCTCCTTAGGCTCTAGCGCTGTCTGCTGCTCCAAGTGATAGGCTTACACTTGTAAGTGCACACACAACATATATACAATATGTAGCATATACTGTACACATACAAATACTGTACACATTCATATAGCATATACACACAGAGCATATGCACACATATATGGTATATACACATGCAGTATACAGCATACGGTATTCAAACACACAGACAGCATACAGACACCCCATCATTCACTATTTTTCACAAGTTACATCATGGATATTCCGTTGCACAAAACAATGCTAACAATCATAAGTAGCAATTAGAGATGAGCGAATTTCATGTTATGAGGACTCCCCTGCATAACAGAAACGGGGCGGATCCGTTTGCAGCCCATAGACTTCAATTATGACGGAATGAATAACGGAATGTCTCTAAAGGCATTCCATCGTAGAATTGCGTTATGGTCTGTGGTAATGGAATACATAATGCAATTCTGCTCTTATCACCAAACGAAGCGTGAACAAATTTCAAAATATATAATTCGCTCATCTCTAGTAGAGATCACAACTCCTTTATCAAACCTCAAAATGCATTTAGAAGCCAGACCAGTCCCCAAAGTGTGTTCACACACAAACCAAAGAATAAATATATACTGCAGAGAACAAAATAAGTGTAATCACTAAAACAAATACAGACCACATCACAGTCTAGGGTTGACATCTTAAATTTGTTCTAGACAACTGAACAAAAAATCAAGGATTGACATACATCTTGGCTGATTTTAATGGTCACAACCCCAAATCAACATAATGCCTTGCATCACAAAGATCCCAAAATTAAAGAGGCTACTCAGTAGAAACATAACCTGGCAGCACCATGTGAAAAACTCTTGGTCAGTCCATATAATTCAGATCCTATCCTTAGATCCCTGGATGCAGAAAAGGTAGGGCATGTGTTTAGTACTGTGTACGTCAAAAATTGGCACATGCATAGCAGAAGCTGAAAAAATAAAGCAAGGGCATTTTTTTCTTCCGTTAGACATTATGGAAGGCAGGAAAAACACCTGATTGTGGACTGTCGACTGGAGAAAAAACAATGTACGCAGATGCTTTGCGTTAATGGCGGTGGCAGTAAGGTATTATATAACACCTATCAAAAAATAGCCAATCTGTACAACCAATATTGTCGTCTATGCTTAGTTATCACCCATAACACCATTACGAACACAAAACTAATGCCACACTTTATTAATAAATTTACATCTTTATTATAACTAGGGATGAGCTAACCCGAACTGTATAGTTCGGGTTCGTACCGAATTTTGGGGTGTCCGTGACACGGACCCGAACCCGAACATTTTCGTAAAAGTCCTGGTTCGGGTTCGGTGTTCGGCGCTTTCTTGGCGCTTTTTGAAAGGCTGAAAAGCAGCCAATCAACAAGCGTCATACTACTTGGCCCAAGAGGCCATCACAGCCATGCCTACTATTGGCATGGCTGTGATTGGCCAGTGCACCATGTGACCCAGCCTCTATTTAAGCTGGAGTCACGTAGCGCCGCACGTCACTCTGCTATGATCAGTATAGGGAGAGGTTGCAGCTGCGACGTTAGGGCGAGATTAGGCAGATTAACTCCTCCAAAAGACTTCATTCTGTGATCGATCTGCAGCTGTGGATCATTGAAGTGCTATTATTGACTTGCTCACTTTTTTGAGGCTGCCCAGAGCGTTTTTAGATCACTTTTTTTCTGGGGTGATCGGCGGCCATTTTGTGACTTGTGGTGCGCCAGCACGAGCTATCACCAAGTGTATTTAACCATCGATAGTGTAGTTATTTTGTGCTATATCCTACATCAGCTGCAGGCTGAGCCTGTGTCACCGAAGTGCATTTAACCATCAACAGTCTGGTTATTTTTTGGCCATATACTACATCAGCTGCAGGCTGAGCCTGTGTCACCCAAGTGCATTTAACCATCAACAGTCTGATTATTTTTTGGCCATATACTACATCAGCTGCAGGCTGAGCCTGTGTCACCCAAGTGTATTTAACCATCGATAGTGTGGTTATTTTGTGCTATATCCTACATCAGCTGCAGGCTGAGCCTGTGTCACCCAAGTGCATTTAACCATCAACAGTCTGATTATTTTTTGGCCATATACTACATCAGGTGCAGGCTGAGCCTGTGTCACCCAAGTGCATTTAACCATCAACAGTCTGATTATTTTTTGGCCATATACTACATCAGGTGCAGGCTGAGCCTGTGTCACCCAAGTGCATTTAACCATCAATAGTGTGGTTATTTTTTTGGCCATATATTACATCAGGGGCAAGTTGAGCCTGTCACCCAGTGCCTAAAAAATAGACCTGACATTTCTATTCAACCAGATCTGTACTGTTTTAGCTGGTCAAGTTATTTGTATTGACCGTAAAAGCACACTTTTTTTTCTGGGTTGAAAAAGCATTCCCAAATTTGCCATTCTCAAAATAACTAGTTTCTGGTATTTGAGGCCTACTTGAAATCTATCCCAAAAAGAAAATCTTACATTGAAGGTATTGATAGTGTCATTCAGAAAAACCTAAGACACACGCTAGCGTGCTGATAGAAGTGTGATTCTGTGATTAAACCTATACCTGTCACACAGCGCAAAAAAAAACCAGGTCTCACATCTCTATTCAACCAAATCTGCACTGTTTTAGCTGGTCAAGTTATTTGTAGTGACCGTAAAAGCACACTTTTTGTTCTGGGTTGAAAAAGCATTCCCAAATTTGCCATTCTCAAAATAACTAGTTTCTGGTATTTGAGGCCTACTTGAAATCTATCCCAAAAAGAAAATCTTACATTGAAGGTATTGATAGTGTCATTCAGAAAAACCTAAGACACACGCTAGCGTGCTGATAGAAGTGTGATTCTGTGATTAAACCTATACCTGTCACACAGCGCAAAAAAAAACAGGTCTCACATCTCTATTCAACCAAATCTGCACTGTTTTAGCTGGTCAAGTTATTTGTAGTGACCGTAAAAGCACACTTTTTGTTCTGGGTTGAAAAAGCATTCCCAAATTTGCCATTCTCAAAATAACTAGTTTCTGGTATTTGAGGCCTACTTGAAATCTATCCCAAAAAGAAAATCTTACATTGAAGGTATTGATAGTGTCATTCAGAAAAACCTAAGACACACGCTAGCGTGCTGATAGAAGTGTGATTCTGTGATTAAACCTATACCTGTCACACAGCGCAAAAAAAAAACAGGTCTCACATCTCTATTCAACCAAATCTGCACTGTTTTAGCTGGTCAAGTTATTTGTAGTGACCGTAAAAGCAGACTTTTTGTTCTGGGTTGAAAAAGCATTCCCAAATTTGCCATTCTCAAAATAACTAGTTTCTGGTATTTGAGGCCTACTTGATATCTATCCCAAAAAGAAAATCTTACATTGAAGGTATTGATAGTGTCATTCAGAAAAACCTAAGACACACGCTAGCGTGCTGATAGAAGTGTGATTCTGTGATTAAACCTATACCTGTCACACAGCGCAAAAAAAAACAGGTCTCACATCTCTATTCAACCAAATCTGCACTGTTTTAGCTGGTCAAGTTATTTGTAGTGACCGTAAAAGCAGACTTTTTGTTCTGGGTTGAAAAAGCATTCCCAAATTTGCCATTCTCAAAATAACTAGTTTCTGGTATTTGAGGCCTACTTGAAATCTATCCCAAAAAGAAAATCTTACATTGAAGGTATTGATAGTGTCATTCAGAAAAACCTAAGACACACGCTAGCGTGCTGATAGAAGTGTGATTCTGTGATTAAACCTATACCTGTCACACAGCGCAAAAAAAAAACAGGTCTCACATCTCTATTCAACCAAATCTGTACTGTTTTAGCTGGTCAAGTTATTTGTAGTGACCGTAAAAGCAGACTTTTTGTTCTGGGTTGAAAAAGCATTCCCAAATTTGCCATTCTCAAAATTGTGGTGAACGGGAACAATGAGGAAAACATCTAATAAGGGACGCGGACGCGGATGTGGACATGGTCGTGGTGGTGTTAGTGGACCCTCTGGTGCTGGGAGAGGACGTGGCCGTTCTGCCACAGCCACACGTCCTAGTGAACCAACTACCTCAGGTCCCAGTAGCCAGCAGAATTTACAGCGATATTTGGTGGGGCCCAATGCCGTTCTAAGGATGGTAAGGCCTGAGCAGGTACAGGCATTAGTCAATTGGGTGGCCGACAGTGGATCCAGCGCGTTCACATTATCTCCCACCCAGTCTTCTGCAGAAAGCGCACAGATGGCGCATGAAAACCAAGCCCATCGGTCTGTCACATCACCCCCATGCATATCAGGGAAACTGTCTGAGCCTCAAGTTATGCAGCAGTCTCTTATGCTGTTTGAAGACTCTGCTGCCAAGTTTCCCAAGGGCATCCACCTAGCCCTTCCCCAGGGGTGGAAGAGAT
>NW_024400309.1:0-37864 GCF_905171765.1 Bufo bufo
GCTTTCTTTTCGAAGAAATTGTCTACTGCAGAAAGGAACTATGATATTGGCAACAGGGAACTTTTGGCCATTAAGTTGGCTTTTGAGAAGTGGCGTCATTTTTTGGAGGGGGCGGTTCATCCCGTCACGGTGATTACTGATCACAAAAACTTATTATATCTGGAGTCTGCTAAACGTCTCACCCCTAGACAGGCTCGGTGGTCGTTATTTTTTACTAGGTTTAATTTTGTAATAACCTATCGCCCGGGGGCAAAAAATACTAAGGCGGATGCATTTTCCTGGAGGGGATGATGTTGAGGTACCAGAGCCCATTTTGCAAAAGGGGGTGGTGGTCTCTGCATTACACTCAGGTTTGGAGGGGAGGGTGTTGGAAGCTCAGGGGGACGCCCCGGCCTCCTGCCCCTCGGGTAAACTGTTTGTGCCAGAAAATTTACGACTGGAGATACTAAAAGAACACCATAACTCCACACTGGCAGGACACCCAGGTAGTAGGGCAACCTCTGAGTTAGTGTCTCGTCGGTTCTGGTGGCCTAAATGGCGCCAGGAGGTGTTGAATTTTGTGTCTGCATGTGCTACCTGTGCTCGTTCTAAGGTAGATCATACTCGTCCGGCAGGGCGTCTTTTACCTCTGGCCATCCCCAACAGGCCTTGGACGCACCTGTCAATGGATTTCATTACGGATCTACCAGTATCAGCGGGGAAGACTGTTATTCTTGTAGTTGTTGACAGATTCAGTAAAATGGTGCACTTTATTGCTCTTGCCGCATTGCCTAATGCTAACACACTGGCTCAGGTTTTTATTGACCACATCGTGAAGCTTCACGGGGTCCCTTGCGATATTGTTTCGGATCGTGGTACCCAATTCGTTTCTAAATTTTGGAAAGCTTTTTGTTCTCGTTTAGGGGTTCATCTGTCGTTTTCTTCATCTTTCCATCCACAGTCCAACGGTCAGACTGAACGTACCAATCAAAACCTAGAGACATATTTGAGATGCTTTGTTTCCGAAAAATCAGGAGGAATGGTCATCTTATTTACCGTTAGCCGAGTTTGCCATTAATAATCGTCGTCAAGAATCCACCGATAAATCACCATTTTTTGGTGCGTATGGTTTCCATCCTCAGTTTTGTACGTTTATTGAGGGGGGGCCGTCTGGGATTCCCGAGGAGGAACGATTTGCGTCTTCACTTTCTTCAGTGTGGCAGAGTGTGCAAGAAAGTTTGAAGAGAATTGGTGGTAGATACAAACGTGCGGCTGATAGGAAGCGCTCTGAAGGTCCGGACCTTGGGGTGAATGACTTGGTGTGGTTGTCTACCAGAAATATCAAGTTGAAGGTTCCCTCGTGGAAATTAGGTCTGAGATTTATTGGTCCTTATAGGGTAATTAAGATCATTAACCCGGTGGCTTTTTGTCTGGAGCTACCTCAGACTCTAAGGATCCATAATGTCTTCCACAGATCTCTGCTTAAGAGATATGTAGAACCTCCTGAACCATTGCCACTACCGCCTCCACCGGTGGTTGTTGATGGCAGTCTTGAGTTTCAGGTAGAAAAGATTGTTGATTCACGATATGTTCGCCGCTCTCTTCAGTACCTGGTGCACTGGAAAGGTTATGGTTCCGAAGAGAGAATGTGGGTTCCAGCATCAGAGATAAAAGCGGACAGACTCATTCGGGCTTTTCATAGCTCCCATCCGGAGAGGCCTGGTCTTGAGGGTCCAGGGGCCCCTCGTAGAAAGGGGGGTACTGTCACAACTGTGACTGATCCAGACAGGTCTGGGAGGAGAAGGTCGCAGCGACTTGCTACTCGCGATTGCTTGTGAGTTTGCTCCGTGGTTCAGGGTATGTCATCTGGGTTTTGCCTTGTGAACCTTTTTGTCCTGACTGGGAGTTTGTAGGCATCCTTCTCAGGTGAGTCCTTACTTCCAGTTCTATTCTGACCTTTGAAGGAGATCGTTTGATGGTGTTGCTGTGGAGCTCTTGTCCGGCGTGGACTGTCGTGATTGGGATCGCCTTCTCTGCTCGTGACTGGATAAGTCTATCTCTGATATAGTTTGTTTGTTGCTGTCTTCCCCTGCTGTTCTCCTAGACATGAGTGATGGTGACTAGTGCTCCCATCGGCCTTTCCCCACTCTAGGCTTGTAAGGGTGACTGAGGCTTTAGGCATCCTGCTCGCCGCACGGGTTCACACCCCGTCTAGGGTATCAGGGCAGACAGGTGCCAGCTTAGGGTTAGTCAGGGGTGGCCATACTATTCCCATCCGTAGATAAGGGTCCCCCTTCCCATCCGTCTGGTGCGACACGACTGCTGCTGGGGTAGCGGTCGTGACAGGTACTAATGGCAGGGACGAGACTACCTGATCCTCCAAAAGGAAGGACGAACAGGAGTCTCCTTCAGGCCTAATACAAACAATAGGGAAATGTAACACACGGAACCCAAACAAAATATAAAATGGAAAGGAAAGACTTAACTTCAAAGGAGCATTGGAAATCCAAATGTCCAAACAGAAGCTATAAACAGCACAGCATTGTGGGAGAAGCAACTATAAATAGCAAAGATTAAATGACACTAATAACCACACCTGGGGAAAAAAGGTGTGGCAAGCACCAGAAACAACACAGACGTCATTTTATCCAAACGGAGAACATGTTAGATCAAACCACGTGTTGACAGTCTCAACGATCTCCTTCCACCTGTCGCGGGAACATCCATGACTAGAGTTGAGCGAACACCTGGATGTTCGGGTTCGAGAAGTTCGGCCGAACTTCCCGAAAATGTTCGGGTTCGGGATCCGAACCCGACCCGAACTTCGTCCCGAACCCGAACCCCATTGAAGTCAATGGGGACCCGAACTTTTGGGCACTAAAAAGGCTGTAAAACAGCCCAGGAAAGAGCAAGAGGGCTGCAAAAGGCAGCAACATGTAGGTAAATCCCCTGCAAACAAATGTGGATAGGAAAATGAATTAAAATTAAAATTAAAAAAATAAAAATTAACCAATATTAATTGGACAGAGGTCCCATAGCAGAGAATCTGGCTTCACGTCAGCAGAGAATCAGTCTCTTCATGCCATAGCAAAGAATCTGGCTTCATGTCAGCAGAAAATCAGTCTCTTCATGCCATAGCAGAGAATCTGGCTTCATGTCAGCGCAGAATCAGTCTTCATGTCATAGCAGAGAATCAGGCTTCACGTCACCCACCACTGGAACAGGCCACTGTCACATATTTAGGCCCCGGCACCCAGACAGAGGAGAGAGGTCCCGTAACAGAGAATCTGGCCTTATGTCAGCAGAGAATCAGTCTTCATGTCATAGCAGAGAATCAGGCTTCACGTCACCCACCACTGGAACAGGCCACTGTCACATATTTAGGCCCCGGCACCCAGACAGAGGAGAGAGGTCCCGTAACAGAGAATCTGGCATTATGTCAGCGCAGAATCAGTCTTCATGTCATAGCAGAGAATCAGGCTTCACGTCACCCACCACTGGAACAGGCCACTGTCACATATTTAGGCACAGGCACCCAGGCAGAGGAGAGAAGTCCCGTAACAGAGAATCTGGCCTTATGTCAGCGCAGAATCAGTCTTCATGTCATAGCAGAGAATCAGGCTTCACGTCACCCACCACTGGAACAGGCCACTGTCACATATTTAGGCCCAGGCACCCAGGCAGAGTAGAGAGGTCCCGTAACAGAGAATCTGGCCTTATGTCAGCACAGAATCTGTCTTCATGTCATAGCAGAGAATCAGGCTTCACGTCACCCACCACAGGAACAGGCCACTGTCACACATTTAGGCCCCGGCACCCAGACAGAGGAGAGAGGTCCCGTAACAGAGAATCTGGCCTTATGTCAGCGCAGAATCAGTCTTCATGTCATAGCAGAGAATCAGGCTTCACGTCACCCACCACTGGAACAGGCCACTGTCACATATTTAGGCCCAGGCACCCAGGCAGAGGAGAGAGGTCCCGTAACAGAGAATCTGGCCTTATGTCAGCGCAGAATCTGTCTTCATGTCATAGCAGAGAATCAGGCTTCACGTCACCCACCACTGGAACAGGCCACTGTCACACATTTAGGCCCAGGCACCCAGGCAGAGGAGAGAGGTCCCGTAACAGAGATTCTGGCCTTATGTCAGCACAGAATCTGTCTTCATGTCATAGCAGAGAATCAGGCTTCACGTCACCCACCACTGGAACAGGCCACTGTCACATATTTAGGCCCAGGCACCCAGGCAGAGGAGAGAGGTCCCGTAACAGAGAATCTGGCCTTATGTCAGCACAGAATCTGTCTTCATGTCATAGCAGAGAATCAGGCTTCACGTCACCCACCACTGGAACAGGCCACTGTCACACATTTAGGCCCAGGCACCCAGGCAGAGGAGAGAGGTCCCGTAACAGAGAATCTGGCCTTATGTCAGCACAGAATCTGTCTTCATGTCATAGCAGAGAATCAGGCTTCACGTCACCCACCACTGGAACAGGCCACTGTCACACATTTATGCCCCGGCACCCAAGCAGAGGAGAGAGGTCCCGTAACAGAGAATCTGGCCTTATGTCAGCACAGAATATGTCTTCATGTCATAGCAGAGAATCAGGCTTCACGTCACCCACCACTGGAACAGGCCACTGTCACACATTCAGGCCCCGACACCCAGACAGAGGAGAGAGGTCCCGTAACAGAGAATCTGGCCTTATGTCAGCACAGAATCTGTCTTCATGTCATAGCAGAGAATCAGGCTTCACGTCACCCACCACTGGAACAGGCCACTGTCACATATTTAGGCCCCGGCACCCAGGCAGAGGAGAGAGGTCCCGTAACAGAGAATCTGGCCTTATGTCAGCACAGAATCTGTCTTCATGTCATAGCAGAGAATCAGGCATCACGTCACCCACCACTGGAACAGGCCACTGTCACATATTTAGGCCCAGGCACCCAGGCAGAGGAGAGAGGTCCCGTAACAGAGAATCTGTCCTTATATCAGCGCAGAATCAGTCTTCATGTCATATCAGAGAATCAGGCTTCACGTCACCCACCACTGGAACAGGCCACTGTCACACATTTAGGCCCCGGCACCCAGACAGAGGAGAGGTTTATTCAACTTTGGGTTGCCCCGCAATATAATGGTAAAATGAAAATAAAAATAGTATTGAATGAGGAAGTGCCCTGGAGTAGAATAATATATTGTTAAGGGGACGTAGTTAATATCTAATCTGCACAAGGGATGGACAGGTCCTGTGGGATCCATGCCTGGTTCATTTTTATGAACGTCAGCTTGTCCACATTGGCTGTAGACAGGCGGCTGCGTTTGTCTGTAATGACGCCCCCTGCCGTGCTGAATACACGTTCAGACAAAACGCTGGCCGCCGGGCAGGCCAGCACCTCCAAGGCATAAAAGGCTAGCTCTGGCCACGTGGACAATTTGGAGACCCAGAAGTTGAATGGGGCCGAACCATCAGTCAGTACTTTGAGGGGTGTGCACAGGTACTGTTCCACCATGTTAGTGAAATGTTGCCTCCTGCTAACACGTTCCGTATCAGGTGGTGGTGCAGTTAGCTGTGGCGTGTTGACAAAACTTTTCCACATCTCTGCCATGCTGACCCTGCCCTCAGAGGAGCTGGCCGTGACACAGCTGCGTTGGCGATCTCTTGCTCCTCCTCTGCCTTCGCCTTGGGCTTCCACTGGTTCCCCTGTGACATTTGGGAATGCTCTCAGTAGCGCGTCTACCAACGTGCGCTTGTACTCGCGCATCTTCCTATCACGCTCCAGTGTAGGAAGTAAGGTGGGCACATTGTCTTTGTACCGGGGATCCAGCAGGGTGGCAACCCAGTAGTCCGCACACGTTAAAATGTGGGCAACTCTGCTGTCGTTGCGCAGGCACTGCAGCATGTAGTCGCTCATGTGTGCCAGGCTGCCCAGAGGTAAGGACAAGCTGTCCTCTGTGGGAGGCGTATCGTCATCGTCCTGTGTTTCCCCCCAGCCACGCACCAGTGATGGGCCCGAGCTGCTTTGGGTGCCACCCCGCTGTGAACATGCTTCATCCTCATCCTCATCCTCCTCCACCTCCTCCTCATCCTCGTCCTCCTCGTCCTCCAGTAGTGGGCCCTGTCTGGCCACATTTGTACCTGGCCTCTGGTGTTGCAAAAAAACTCCCTCTGAGTCACTTCGAAGAGACTGGCCTGAAAGTGCTAAAAATTACCCCTCTTCCTCCTCTTCCTCCTGGGCCACCTCCTCTTCCATCATCGCCCTAAGTGTTTTCTAAAGGAGACATAGAAGTGGTATTGTAACGCTGATAACGGCGTCATCGCCACTGGCCATGTTGGTGGAGTACTCGAAACAACGCAACAGGGCACACAGGTCTCGCATGGAGGCCCAGTCATTGGTGGTGAAGTGGGTCTGATCCGCAGTGCGACTGACCCGTGCGTGCTGCAGCTGAAACTCCACTATGGCCTGCTGCTGCTCGCACAGTCTGTCCCGCATATGCAAGGTGGAGTTCCACCTGGTGGGTACGTCGCATATGAGGCGGTGAGCGGGAAGGCCGAAGTTACGCTGTAGCGCAGACAGGCGAGCAGCGGCAGGGTGTGAACGCCGGAAGCGTGCACAGATGGCCCGCACTTTATGCAGCAGCTCTGACATGTCGGGGTAGTTGCGAATGAACTTCTGCACCACCAAATTCAGCACATGCGCCAGGCAAGGGATGTGCGTCAAACCGGCTAGTCCCAGAGCTGCAACGAGATTTCGCCCATTATCGCACACCACCAGGCCGGGCTTGAGGCTCACCGGCAGCAACCACTCGTCAGTCTGTTGTTCTATACCCCCCCACAACTCCTGTGCGGTGTGGGGCCTGTCCCCCAAACATATGAGTTTTAGAACGGCCTGCTGACGTTTACCCCGGGCTGTGCTGAAGTTTGTGGTGAAGGTGTGTGGCTGACTGGATGAGCAGGTGGAAGAAGAGGAGGAGGAAGCTGAGTAGGAGGAGGAGGAGACAGGAGGCAAAGAATGTTGCCCTGTGATCCTTGGCGGCGGAAGGACGTGCGCCAAACAGCTCTCCGCCTGGGGCCCAGCCGCCACTACATTTACCCAGTGTGCAGTTAGGGAGATATAGCGTCCCTGGCCGTGCTTACTGGTCCACGTGTCTGTGGTTAGGTGGACCTTGCCACAGATGGCGTTGCGCAGTGCACACTTGATTTTATCGGACACTTGGTTGTGCAGGGAAGGCATGGCTCTCTTGAAGAAGTAGTGCCGGCTGGGAACAACATACTGTGGGACAGCAAGCGACATGAGCTGTTTGAAGCTGTTTGTGTCCACCAGCCTAAATGACAGCATTTCATAGGCCAGTAGTTTAGAAATGCTGGCATTCAGGGCCAGGGATCGAGGGTGGCTAGGTGGGAATTTATGCTTTCTCTCAAATGTTTGTGAGATGGAGAGCTTAACGCTGCCGTGTGACATGGTTGAGATTCTTGGTGACGCAGGTGGTGGTGTTGGTGGTACATCCCATGTTTGCTGGGCGGCAGGTGCCAACGTTCCTCCAGAGGCGGAGGAAGAGGCCGAGGCGGCGGCAGCAGCAGCAGAAGAGGCCGAGGCGGCGGCAGCAGCAGAAGAGGCCGAGGCGGCAGCAGCAGAAGAGGTAGCAGGGGGAGCCTGAGCGACTTCCTTGTTTTTAAGGTGTTTACTCCACTGCAGTTTATGCTTTGCATGCAGGTGCCTGGTCATGCAGGTTGTGCTAAGGTTCAGAACGTTAATGCCTCGCTTCAGACTCTGATGGCACAGAGTGCAAACCACTCGGGTCTTGTCGTCAGCACATTGTTTGAAGAAGTGCCATGCCAGGGAACTCCTTGAAGCTGCCTTTGGGGTGCTCGGTCCCAGATGGCGGCGGTCAGTAGCAGGCGGAGTCTCTTGGCGGCGGGTGTTCTGATTTTGCCCACTGCTCCCTCTTTTGCTACGCTGTTGGCTCGGTCTCACCACTGCCTCTTCCTCCGAACTGTGAAAGTCAGTGGCACGACCTTCATTCCATGTGGGGTCTAGGACCTCATTGTCCCCTGCATCGTCTTCCACCCAGTCTTGATCCCTGACCTCCTGTTCAGTCTGCACACTGCAGAAAGACGCAGCAGTTGGCACCTGTGTTTCGTCATCATCAGAGACGTGCTGAGGTGGTATTCCCATGTCCTCATCATCAGGAAAAATAAGTGGTTGTGCGTTAGTGCATTCTATCTCTTCCACCCCTGGGGAAGGGCTAGGTGGATGCCCTTGGGAAACCCTGGTAGCAGAGTCTTCAAACAGCATAAGAGACTGCTGCATAACTTGAGGCTCAGACAGTTTCCCTGATATGCATGGGGGTGATGTGACAGACCGATGGGCTTGGTTTTCATGCGCCATCTGTGCGCTTTCTGCAGAAGACTGGGTGGGAGATAATGTGAACGTGCTGGATGCACTGTCGGCCACCCAATTGACTAATGCCTGTACCTGCTCAGGCCTTACCATCCTTAGAACGGCATTGGGCCCCACCAAATATCGCTGTAAATTCTGGCGGCTACTGGGACCTGAGGTAGTTGGTTCACTAGGACGTGTGGCTGTGGCAAAACGGCCACGTCCTCTCCCAGCACCAGAGGGTCCACTAACACCACCACGACCATGTCCACGTCCGCGTCCCTTATTAGATGTTTTCCTCATTGTTCCCGTTCACCACAATTTTGAGAATGGCAAATTTGGGAATGCTTTTTCAACCCAGAACAAAAAGTCTACTTTGACGGTCACTACAAATAACTTGACCAGCTAAAACTGTGCAGATTTGGTTGAATAGAAATGTGAGACCTGTTTTTTTTTGCGCTGTGTGACAGGCATAGGTTTAATCACAGAATGACACTTCTATCAGCACGCTAGCGTGTGTCTTAGGTTTTTCTGAATGACACTATCAATACCTTCAATGTAAGATATCCTTTTTGGGATAGATTTCAAGTATGCCTCAAATACCAGAAACTAGTTATTTTGAGAATGGCAAATTTGGGAATAGTTTTTCAACCCAGAACAAAAACTGTGCTTTTACGGTCGCTACAAATAACTTGACCAGCTAAAACTGTACAGATTTGGAGGAATATATATGTCAGGGCTATTTTTTAGGGACTGGGTGACAGGCTCAACTTGCCCCTGATGTAATATATGGCCAAAAAATAACCACACAATTGATGGTTAAATGCACTTGGTGATAGCTCGTGCTGGCGCACCACAAGCCACAAAATGGCCGCCGATCACCCCAGAAAAAAGTGATATAAAAACGCTCTGGGCAGCCTCAAAAAAGTGAGCAAGTCAATAATAGCACTTCAATGATCCACAGCTGCAGATCGATCACAGAATGAAGTCTTTTGGAGGAGTTAATCACTGTCTAATCTCGCCCTAACGTCGCAGCAGCAACCTCTTCCTATGCTTGAATCAGCAGAGTGACGTGCGGCGCTACGTGACCCAAGCTTATATAGAGGCTGAGTCACATGCTGCACTGGCCAATCACAGCCATGCCAATAGTAGGCATGGCTGTGATGGCCTCTTGGGGCAAGTAGTATGACGCTTGTTGATTGGCTGCTTTGCAAAAAGCGCCAAGAAAGCGCCGAACACCGAACCCGAACCCAGAATTTGTCACGGACACCCCAAAATTCGGTACGAACCCGAACTATACAATTCGGGTTCGCTCATCTCTATCCATGACATGAAGCCAAAATCAGGAGTGGGTACAAAACACAGAAGACATGCAAACTTTCCAATCACGTGTCATCTCTGTTTTGGATCCACTCCTGTATTTTATTTTAAATTTTTTGGGCCTTAGCAATACTGATGGATTCCTGACCAAATGCTGACTGTGTGAAGGTGGATGCTCAAAAGACAGGATCCGTTTTTTGGTGGTTGTTCTTATGACAGATCAGAAAAAGGGCAAAATAAACACTGATGTCAACAGAAACTTACTGCTAACACCCTCTTTTAACACGATTTATCTTGAATAAATTTGGATCGAATCATTTCTTTTGGGGAAATTTGGCAAACCAATTGAATTTTTAAAAAATTTGCCAATCTTTCCAACTGACAGCGAGTAGAAGTACTGCAATAGAAGCTCTACGTTGAGTCTTGAATGGAGTGGGTAAAAGGATGTCCTCGCCTTTTCTCTTTATGTAACTTCCATTTTCTCTTTTTTTACCCAATAGTATAGCCTGATGCCTAATTTATTCTCATTCTTAAGAAGTGCTACATTATACAATATAAGGTAACTAGTGACTAACATCTTACTCATATATAGTACTGCAAAAAACTACAACTCCCATGCATCATATACCTCAAACAGTAACCAAAATGTATAACTGATGATATATGGCTGTACACACTGCATCTATTATACCTCATGCTTCACATATCAGTACACTGCTGTATATACTATATATCTGTACACACTGCATCTATTATACCACATACCTCACATATCAGTACACTGCTGTATATACTATATATCAGTACACTGCTGTATATACTATATATCTAAACAAACTGCATCTATTATACCTCGTACCTCACATATCAGTACACTGCTGTATATACTATATATCTGTACACACTGCATCTATTATACTTCGTACCTCACATATCAGTACACTGCTGTATATACTATATATCAGTACACTGCTGTATATACTATATATCTGTACACACTGCATCTATTATACCTCATGCTTCACATATCAGTACACTGCTCTATATACTATATATCTAAACAAACTGCATCTATTATACCTTGTACCTCACATATCAGTACACTGCTGTATATACTATATATCTGTACACACTGCATCTATTATACCTCGTCCTCACATATCAGTACACTGCTGTATATACTATATATCTGTACACACTGCATCTATTATACCTCGTACCTCACATATCAGTACACTGCTGTATATACTATATATCTGTACACACTGCATCTATTATACCTCGTACCTCACATATCAGTACACTGCTGTATATACTATATATCTGTACACACTGCATCTATTATACCTTGTACCTCACATATCAGTACACTGCTGTATATACTATATATCTGTACACACTGCATCTATTATACCTCGTACCTCACATATCAGTACACTGCTGTATATACTATATATCTGTACACACTGCATCTATTATACCTCGTACCTCACATATCAGTACAATGCTGTATATACTATATATCTGTACACTGCTGTATATACTATATATCTGTACACACTGCATCAATTATACCTCGTACCTCACATATCAGCACACTGCTGTATATACCATATATCTGTACACACTGCATCTATTATACCTCGTACCTCACATATCAGTACACTGCTGTATATACTATATATCTGTACACACTGCATCTATTATACCTCGTACCTCACATATCAGTACACTGCTGTATATACTATATATCTGTACACACTGCATCTATTATACCTCGTACCTCACGTATCAGTACACTGCTGTATATACCTTATATCTGTACACACTGCATCTATTATACCTCGTACCTCACATATCAGTACACTGCTGTATATACTATATATCTGTACACACTGCATCTATTATACCTCGTACCTCACATATCAGTACACTGCTGTATATACTATATACCTGTACACACTGCATCTATTATACCTCGTACCTCACATATCAGTACACTGCTGTATATACTATATATCTGTAAACACTGCATCTATTATACCTCGTACCTCACATATCAGTAAACTGCTGTATGTATCCTGTACATACTACATCTATTATACCTCATACCTCACATATCAGTACACTGCTGTATATACTATATATCTGTACACACTGCATCTATTATACCTTGTAACTCATATATCAGTACACTGCTGTATATACTATATATCTGTACACACTGCATCTATTATACCTCGTACCTCACATATCAGTACACTGCTGTATATACTATATACCTGTACACACTGCATCTATTATACCTCGTACCTCACATATCAGTACACTGGTGTATATACTATATATCTGTACACACTGCATATATTATACCTCGTACCTCACATATCAGTACACTGCTGTATATACTATATATCTGTACACACTGCATCTATTATACCTCGTACCTCACATATCAGTACACTGCTGTATATACTATATACCTGTACACACTGCATCTATTATACCTCACACCTCACATATCAGTACACTGCTGTATATACTATATATCTGTACACACTACATCTATTATACCTCGTACCTCACATATCAGTACACTGCTGTATATACTATATATCTGTACACTGCTGTATATACTATATATCTGTACACACTGCATCTATTATACCTCGTACCTCACATATCAATACACTGCTGTATATACTATATATCTGTACACACTGCATCTACTATACCTCGTACCTCACATATCAGTACACTGCTGTATATACTATATATCTGTGCACACTGCATCTATTATACCTCGTACCTCACATATCAGTACACTGCTGTATATACTATATATCTGTACACACTGCATCTATTATACCTCGTACCTCACATATCAGTACACTGCTGTATATACTATATATCTGTACACACTGCATCTACTATACCTCGTACCTCACATATCAGTACACTGCTGTATATACTATATATCTGTACACACTACATCTATTATACCTCGTACCTCACATATCAGTACACTGCTGTATATACTATATATCTGCACACTGCTGTATATACAATATATCTGTACACACTGCATCTATTATACCTCGTACCTCACATATCAGTACACTGCTGTATATACTATATATCTGTACACTGCATCTATTATACCTCGTACCTCACATATCAGTACACTGCTGTATATACTATATATCTGTACACACTGCATCTATTATACCTCGTACCTCACATATCAGTACACTGCTGTATATACTATATATCTGTACACACTGCATCTATTATACCTCGTACCTCACATATCAGTGCACTGCTGTATATACTATATATCTGTACACACTGCATCTATTATACCTTATACCTCATATATCAGTACACTGCTGTATATACTATATATCTATACACACTGCATCTATTATACCTCGTACCTCATATATCAGTACACTGCTGTATATACTATATATCTGTACACACTGCATCTATTATACCTCGTACCTCACATATCAGTACACTGCTGTATATACTATATATCTGTACACACTGCATCTATTATACCTCGTACCTCACATATCAGTACACTGCTGTATATACTATATACCTGTACACACTGCATCTATTATACCTCACACCTCACATATCAGTACACTGCAGTATATACTATATATCTGTACACACTACATCTATTATACCTCGTACCTCACATATCAGTACACTGCTGTATATACTATATATCTGTACACTGCTGTATATACTATATATCTGTACACACTGCATCTATTATACCTCGTACCTCACATATCAATACACTGCTGTATATACTATATATCTGTACACACTGCATCTACTATACCTCGTACCTCACATATCAGTACACTGCTGTATATACTATATATCTGTGCACACTGCATCTATTATACCTCGTACCTCACATATCAGTACACTGCTGTATATACTATATATCTGTACACACTGCATCAATTATACCTCGTACCTCACATATCAGTACACTGCTGTATATAATATATATCTGTACACACTGCATCTATTATACCTCGTACCTCACATATCAGTACACTGCGGTATATACTATATATCTGTACACACTGCATCTACTATACCTCGTACCTCACATATCAGTACACTGCTGTATATACTATATATCTGTACACACTACATCTATTATACCTCGTACCTCACATATCAGTACACTGCTGTATATACTATATATCTGTACACTGCTGTATATACTATATATCTGTACACACTGCATCTATTATACCTCGTACCTCACATATCAGCACACTGCTGTATATACCATATATCTGTACACACTGCATCTATTATACCTCGTACCTCACATATCAGTACACTGCTGTATATACCATATATCTGTACACACTGCATCTATTATACCTCGTACCTCACATATCAGTACACTGCTGTATATACTATATATCTGTACACACTGCATCTATTATACCTCGTACCTCACATATCAGTGCACTGCTGTATATACTATATATCTGTACACACTGCATCTATTATACCTTATACCTCACATATCAGTACACTGCTGTATATACTATATATCTATACACACTGCATCTATTATACCTCGTACCTCATATATCAGTACACTGCTGTATATACTATATATCTGTACACACTGCATCTATTATACCTCGTACCTCACATATCAGTACACTGCTGTATATACTATATATCTGTACACACTGCATCTATTATACCTCGTACCTCACATATCAGTACACTGCTGTATATACTATATACCTGTACACACTGCATCTATTAAACCTCACACCTCACATATCAGTACACTGCTGTATATACTATATATCTGTACACACTACATATATTATACCTCGTACCTCACATATCAGTACACTGCTGTATATACTATATATCTGTACACTGCTGTATATACTATATATCTGTACACACTGCATCTATTATACCTCGTACCTCACATATCAGTACACTGCTGTATATACTATATATCTGTACACACTGCATCTATTATATCTCGTACCTCACATATCAGTACACTGCTGTATATACTATATACCTGTACACACTGCATCTATTATACCTCACACCTCACATATCAGTACACTGCAGTATATACTATATATCTGTACACACTACATCTATTATACCTCGTACCTCACATATCAGTACACTGCTGTATATACTATATATCTGTACACTGCTGTATATACTATATATCTGTACACACTGCATCTATTATACCTCGTACCTCACATATCAATACACTGCTGTATATACAATATATCTGTACACACTGCATCTACTATACCTCATACCTCACATATCAGTACACTGCTGTATATACTATATATCTGTGCACACTGCATCTATTATACCTCGTACCTCACATATCAGTACACTGCTGTATATACTATATATCTGTACACACTGCATCAATTATACCTCGTACCTCACATATCAGTACACTGCTGTATATAATATATATCTGTACACAATGCATCTATTATACCTCGTACCTCACATATCAGTACACTGCGGTATATACTATATATCTGTACACACTGCATCTACTATACCTCGTACCTCACATATCAGTACACTGCTGTATATACTATATATCTGTACACACTACATCTATTATACCTCGTACCTCACATATCAGTACACTGCTGTATATACTATATATCTGTACACTGCTGTTTATACTATATATCTGTACACACTGCATCTATTATACCTCGTACCCCACATATCAGCACACTGCTGTATATACCATATATCTGTACACACTGCATCTATTATACCTCGTACCTCACATATCAGTACACTGCTGTATATACCATATATCTGTACACACTGCATCTATTATACCTCGTACCTCACATATCAGTACACTGCTGTATATACTATATATCTGTACACACTGCATCTATTATACCTCATACCTCACATATCAGTGCACTGCTGTATATACTATATATCTGTACACACTGCATCTATTATACCTTATACCTCACATATCAGTACACTGCTGTATATACTATATATCTATACACACTGCATCTATTATACCTCGTACCTCATATATCAGTACACTGCTGTATATACTATATATCTGTAAACACTGCATCTATTATACCTCGTACCTCACATATCAGTACACTGCTGTATATACTATATATCTGTACACACTGCATCTATTATACCTCGTACCTCACATATCAGTACACTGCTGTATATACTATATACCTGTACACACTGCATCTATTAAACCTCACACCTCACATATCAGTACACTGCTGTATATACTATATATCTGTACACACTACATATATTATACCTCGTACCTCACATATCAGTACACTGCTGTATATACTATATATCTGTACACTGCTGTATATACTATATATCTGTACACACTGCATCTATTATACCTCGTACCTCACATATCAGTACACTGCTGTATATACTATATATCTGTACACACTGCATCTACTATACCTCGTACCTCACATATCAGTACACTGCTGTATATACTATATATCTGTGCACACTGCATCTATTATACCTCGTACCTCACATATCAGTACACTGCTGTATATACTATATATCTGTACACACTGCATCTATTATACCTCGTACCTCACATATCAGTACACTGCTGTATATACTATTTATCTGTACACACTGCATCTACTATACCTCGTACCTCACATATCAGTACACTGCTGTATATACTATATATCTGTACACACTGCATCTATTATACCTCATACCTCACATATCAGTAGACTGCTGTATATACTATATATCTGTACACACTGCATCTTTTATACCTCGTACCTCACATATCAGTACACTGCTGTATATACTATATACCTGTACACACTGCATCTATTAAACCTCACACCTCACATATCAGTACACTGCTGTATATACTATATATCTGTACACACTACATCTATTATACCTCGTACCTCACATATCAGTACACTGCTGTATATACTATATATCTGTACACTGCTGTATATACTATATATCTGTACACACTGCATCTATTATACCTCGTACCTCACATATCAATACCCTGCTGTATATACTATATATCTGTACACACTGCATCTACTATACCTCGTACCTCACATGTCAGTACACTGCTGTATATACTATATATCTGTGCACACTGCATCTATTATACCTCGTACCTCACATATCAGTACACTGCTGTATATACTATATATCTGTACACACTGCATCTATTATACCTCGTACCTCACATATCAGTACACTGCTGTATATACTATATATCTGTACACACTGCATCTATTATACCTTGTACCTCACATATCAGTACACTGCTGTATATACTATATATCTGTACACACTGCATCTACTATACCTCGTACCTCACATATCAATACACTGCTGTATATACTATATATCTGTACACACTGCATCTATTATACCTCATACCTCACATATCAGTACACTGCTGTATATACTATATATCTGTACACACTGCATCTTTTATACCTCGTACCTCACATATCAGTACACTGCTGTATATACTATATACCTGTACACACTGCATCTATTATACCTCATACCTCACATATCAGTACACTGCTGTATATACTATATATCTGTACACACTGCATCTATTATACCTCATACCTCACATATCAGTACACTGCTGTATATATTATATATCTGTACACACTGCATCTATTATACCTCGTACCTCACATACCAGTACACTGCTGTATATACTTTATCTGTACACACTGTATCTATTATACCTCGTACCTCACATATCAGTACACTGCTGTATATAATATATACCTGTACACATTGCATCTATTATACCTCATACCTCTTATATCAGTACACTGCTGTATATACTATATACCTGTACACACTGCATCTATTATACCTCGTACCTCACATATCAGTACACTGCTGTATATACTATATATCTGTACACACTGCATCTATTATACCTCATACCTCACATATCAGTACACTGCTGTATATACTATATATCTGTAGACACTACATCTATTATACCTCGTACCTCACATATCAGTACACTGCTGTATATACTATATACCTGTACACACTGCATCTATTATACCTCATACCTCACATATCAGTACACTGCTGTATATACTATATACCTGTACACACTGCATCTATTATACCTCGTACCTCACATATCAGTACACTGCTGTATATACTATATATCTGTACACACTGCATCTATTATACCTCGTACAGAACATATCAGTACACTGCTGTATATACTATATACCTGTACACACTGCATCTATTACACCTCGTACCTCACATATCAGTACACTGCTGTATACACTATATATCTGTACACACTACATCTATTATACCTCGTACCTCACATATCAGTACACTGCTGTATATACTATATATCTGTACACACTACATCTATTATACCTCATACCTCACATATCAGTACACTGCTGTATATACTATATATCTGTACACACTACATCTATTATAACTCGTACCTCACATATCAGTACACTGCTGTATATAATATATACCTGTACACACTGCATCTATTATACCTCATACCTCACATATCAGTACACTGCTGTATATACTATATACCTGTACACACTGCATCTATTATACCTCGTACCTCACATATCAGTACACTGCTGTATATACTATATATCTGTACACACTGCATCTATTATACCTCGTACCTCACATATCAGTACACTGCTGTATATACTATATATCTGTACACACTGCATCTATTATACCTCATAACTCACATATCAGTACACTGCTGTATATACTATATATCTGTACACACTGCATCTATTATACCTCGTACCTCACATATCAGTGCACTGCTGTATATACTATATATCTGTACACACTGCATCTATTATACCTTATACCTCACATATCAGTACACTGCTGTATATACTATATATCTATACACACTGCATCTATTATACCTCGTACCTCATATATCAGTACACTGCTGTATATACTATATATCTGTAAACACTGCATCTATTATACCTCGTACCTCACATATCAGCACACTGCTGTATATACTATATATCTGTACACACTGCATCTACTATACCTCGTACCTCACATATCAGTACACTGCTGTATATACTATATATCTGTACACACTACATCTATTATACCTCGTACCTCACATATCAGTACACTGCTGTATATACTATATATCTGTACACTGCTGTATATACTATATATCTGTACACACTGCATCTATTATACCTCGTACCCCACATATCAGCACACTGCTGTATATACCATATATCTGTACACACTGCATCTATTATACCTCGTACCTCACATATCAGTACACTGCTGTATATACCATATATCTGTACACACTGCATCTATTATACCTCGTACCTCACATATCAGTACACTGCTGTATATACTATATATCTGTACACACTGCATCTATTATACCTCGTACCTCACATATCAGTGCACTGCTGTATATACTATATATCTGTACACACTGCATCTATTATACCTTATACCTCACATATCAGTACACTGCTGTATATACTATATATCTATACACACTGCATCTATTATACCTCGTACCTCATATATCAGTACACTGCTGTATATACTATATATCTGTAAACACTGCATCTATTATACCTCGTACCTCACATATCAGTACACTGCTGTATATACTATATATCTGTACACACTGCATCTATTATACCTCGTACCTCACATATCAGTACACTGCTGTATATACTATATACCTGTACACACTGCATCTATTAAACCTCACACCTCACATATCAGTACACTGCTGTATATACTATATATCTGTACACACTACATATATTATACCTCGTACCTCACATATCAGTACACTGCTGTATATACTATATATCTGTACACTGCTGTATATACTATATATCTGTACACACTGCATCTATTATACCTCGTACCTCACATATCAGTACACTGCTGTATATACTATATATCTGTACACACTGCATCTACTATACCTCGTACCTCACATATCAGTACACTTCTGTATATACTATATATCTGTGCACACTGCATCTATTATACCTCGTACCTCACATATCAGTACACTGCTGTATATACTATATATCTGTACACACTGCATCTATTATACCTCGTACCTCACATATCAGTACACTGCTGTATATACTATATATCTGTACACACTGCATCTACTATACCTCGTACCTCACATATCAGTACACTGCTGTATATACTATATATCTGTACACACTGCATCTATTATACCTCATACCTCACATATCAGTAGACTGCTGTATATACTATATATCTGTACACACTGCATCTTTTATACCTCGTACCTCACATATCAGTACACTGCTGTATATACTATATAACTGTAAACACTGCATCTAATAAACCTCACACCTCACATATCAGTACACTGCTGTATATACTATATATCTGTACACACTACATCTATTATACCTCGTACCTCACATATCAGTACACTGCTGTATATACTATATATCTGTACACTGCTGTATATACTATATATCTGTACACACTGCATCTATTATACCTCGTACCTCACATATCAATACCCTGCTGTATATACTATATATCTGTACACACTGCATCTACTATACCTCGTACCTCACATATCAGTACACTGCTGTATATACTATACATCTGTGCACACTGCATCTATTATACCTCGTACCTCACATATCAGTACACTGCTGTATATACTATATATCTGTACACACTGCATCTATTATACCTCGTACCTCACATATCAGTACACTGCTGTATATACTATATATCTGTACACACTGCATCTATTATACCTCGTACCTCACATATCAGTACACTGCTGTATATACTATATATCTGTACACACTGCATCTACTATACCTCGTACCTCACATATCAGTACACTGCTGTATATACTATATATCTGTACACACTGCATCTATTATACCTCATACCTCACATATCAGTACACTGCTGTATATACTATATATCTGTACACACTGCATCTTTTATACCTCGTACCTCAAATATCAGTACACTGCTGTATATACTATATACCTGTACACACTGCATCTATTATACCTCATACCTCACATATCAGTACACTGCTGTATATACTATATATCTGTAAACACTGCATCTATTATACCTCATACCTCACATATCAGTACACTGCTGTATATATTATATATCTGTACACACTGCATCTATTATACCTCGTACCTCACATACCAGTACACTGCTGTATATACTATATCTGTACACACTGTATCTATTATACCTCGTACCTCACATATCAGTACACTGCTGTATATAATATATACCTGTACACACTGCATCTATTATACCTCATACCTCTTATATCAGTACACTGCTGTATATACTATATACCTGTACACACTGCATCTATTATACCTCGTACCTCACATATCAGTACACTGCTGTATATACTATATATCTGTACACACTGCATCTATTATACCTCATACCTCACATATCAGTACACTGCTGTATATACTATATATCTGTAGACACTACATCTATTATACCTCGTACCTCACATATCAGTACACTGCTGTATATACTATATACCTGTACACACTGCATCTATTATACCTCATACCTCACATATCAGTACACTGCTGTATATACTATATACCTGTACACACTGCATCTATTATACCTCGTACCTCACATATCAGTAAACTGCTGTATATACTATATATCTGTACACACTGCATCTATTATACCTCGTACAGAACATATCAGTACACTGCTGTATATACTATATACCTGTACACACTGCATCTATTACACCTCGTACCTCACATATCAGTACACTGCTGTATACACTATATATCTGTACACACTACATCTATTATACCTCGTACCTCACATATCAGTACACTGCTGTATATACTATATATCTGTACACACTACATCTATTATACCTCGTACCTCACATATCAGTACACTGCTGTATATACTATATATCTGTACACACTACATCTATTATAACTCATACCTCACATATCAGTACACTGCTGTATATAATATATACCTGTACACACTGCATCTATTATACCTCATACCTCACATATCAGTACACTGCTGTATATACTATATACCTGTACACACTGCATCTATTATACCTCGTACCTCACATATCAGTACACTGCTATATATACTATATATCTGTACACACTGCATCTATTATACCTCGTACCTCACATATCAGTACACTGCTGTATATACTATATATCTGTACACACTGCATCTATTATACCTCATAACTCACATATCAGTACACTGCTGTATATACTATATATCTGTAAACTGCATCTATTATACCTCATACATCACATATCAGTACACTGCTGTATATACTATATACCTGTACACACTGCATCTATTATACCTCGTACCTCACATATCAGTACACTGCTGTATATACTATATCTGTACACACTGCATCTATTATACCTCACATATCAGTACACTGCTGTATATACTATATACCTGTACACACTCCATCTATTATACCTCATACCTCACATATCAGTACACTGCTGTATATACTATATATCTGTACACACTGCATCTATTATACCTCATACCTCACATATCAGTACACTTTTGTATATACTATATATCTGTACACTGCATCTATTATACCTCATACCTCACATGTCAGTACACTGCTGTATATACTATATCTGTACACACTGCATCTATTATACCTCACATATCAGTACACTGCTGTATATACTATATACCTGTACACACTGCATCTATTATACCTCATACCTCACATATCAGTACACTGCTGTATATACTATATATCTGTACACACTGCATCTATTATACCTCGTACCTCACATATCAGCACACTGCTGTATATACTATATATCTGTACACACTGCATCTATTATACCTCGTACCTCACATATCAGCACACTGCTGTATATACTATATATCTGTACACACTGCATCTATTATACCTCGTACCTCACATATCAGTACACTGCTGTATATACTATATATCTATACACACTAGATCTATTATACCTCATACCTCACATATCAGTACACCGCTGTATATACTATATATCTGAACATACTGCATCTATTCTACCTCATACCTCACATATCAGTACACTGCTGTATATACTATATATCTGTACACACTGCATCTATTATACCTCGTACCTCACATATCAGTACACTGCTGTATATACTATATATCTGTACACACTGCATCTATTATACCTCGTACC
Source organism: Bufo bufo (assembly GCF_905171765.1). Lineage (NCBI taxonomy): Eukaryota > Metazoa > Chordata > Amphibia > Anura > Bufonidae > Bufo > Bufo bufo. The sequence continues at coordinate 23,074 of NW_024400309.1, forward strand.
TCACATATCAGTACACTGCTGTATATACTATATATCTGTACACTGCATCTATTATACCTCATACCTCACATACCAGTACACTGCTGTATATACTATATATCTGTACACTGCTGTATATACTATATATCTGTACACACTGCATCTATTATACCTCGTACCTCACATATCAATACACTGCTGTATATACTATATATCTGTACACTGCATCTATTATACCTCGTACCTCACATATCAGTACACTGCTGTATATACTATATATCTGTACACACTACATCTATTATACCTCATACCTCACATATCAGTACACTGCTGTATATACTATATATCTGTACACACTGCATCTATTATACCTCGTACCTCACATATCAGTACACTGCTGTATATACTATATATCTGTACACACTGCATCTATTATACATCGTACCTCACATATCAGTACACTGCTGTATATACTATATATCTGTACACACTGCGTCTATTATACCTTATACCTTACATATCAGTACACTGCTGTATATACTATATATCTGAACACACTGCATCTATTATACCTCGTACCTCACATATCAGTACACCGCTGTATATACTATACATCTGCACAAACTGCATCTATTATACCTCATACCTCACATATCAGTACACTGCTGTATATACTATATATCTGTACACACTGCATCTATTATACCTCGTACCTCACATATCAGTACACTGCTGTATATACTATATATCTGTACACTGCTGTATATACTATATATCTGTACCCACTGCATCTATTATACCTCAGAGCTCACATATCAGTACACTGCTGTATATACTATATATCTGTACACACTGCATCTATTATACCTCGTACCTCACATATCAGTACACTGCTGTATATACTATATATCTGTACCCACTGCATCTATTATACCTCGTACCTCACATATCAGTACACTGCTGTATATACTATATATCTGTACACACTGCATCTATTATTCCTCGGAGCTCACATATCAGTACACTGCTGTATATACTATATATCTGTACCCACTGCATCTATTATACCTCATACCTCACATATCAGTACACTGCTGTATATACTATATATCTGTACCCACTGCATATATTATACCTCGTACCTCACATATCAGTACACTGCTGTATATACTATATCTGTACACACTGCATCTATTATACCTCATACCTCACATATCAGTACACTGCTGTATATACTATATATCTGTACACACTGCATCTATTATTCCTCGGAGCTCACATATCAGTACACTGCTGTATATACTATATATCTGTACACACTGCGTCTATTATACCTTATACCTTACATATCAGTACACTGCTGTATATACTATATATCTGAACACACTGCATCTATTATACCTCGTACCTCACATATCAGTACACCGCTGTATATACTATACATCTGCACAAACTGCATCTATTATACCTCATACCACACATATCAGTACACTGCTGTATATACTATATATCTGTACACACTGCATCTATTATACCTCGTACCTCACATATCAGTACACTGCTGTATATACTATATATCTGTACACTGCTGTATATACTATATATCTGTACCCACTGCATCTATTATACCTCAGAGCTCACATATCAGTACACTGCTGTATATACTATATATCTGTACACACTGCATCTATTATACCTCGTACCTCACATATTAGTACACTGCTGTATATACTATATATCTGTACCCACTGCATCTATTATACCTCGTACCTCACATATCAGTTCACTGCTGTATATACTATATATCTTTACACACTGCATCTATTATTCCTCGGAGCTCACATATCAGTACACTGCTGTATATACTATATATCTGTACCCACTGCATCTATTATACCTCATACCTCACATATCAGTACACTGCTGTATATACTATATATCTGTACCCACTGCATATATTATACCTCGTACCTCACATATCAGTACACTGCTGTATATACTATATCTGTTCACACTGCATCTATTATACCTCATACCTCACATATCAGTACACTGCTGTATATACTATATATCTGTACACACTGCATCTATTATTCCTCGGAGCTCACATATCAGTACACTGCTGTATATACTATATATCTGTACAAACTACATCTATTATACCTCGTACCTCACATATCAGTACACTGATGTATATACTATATATCTGTACTCTGCATCTATTATACCTCATACCTCACATATCAGTACACTGCTGTATATACCATATATCTGTACACACTGCATCTATTATACCTCGTACCTCACATATCAGTACACTGCTGTATATACTATATATCTGTACACACTGCATCTATTACACCTCGTACCTCACATATCAGTACACTGCTGTATATACTATATATCTGTACCCACTGCATCTATTATACCTCGTACCTCACATATCAGTACACTGCTGTATATACTATATATCTGTACACACTTCATCTATTATACCTCATACCTCACATATCAGTACACTGCTGTATATACTATATATCTGTACACACTGCATCTATTATTCCTCGGAGCTCACATATCAGTACACTGCTGTATATACTATATATCTGTACCCACTGCATCTATTATACCTCGTCCTCACATATCAGTACATTGCTGTATATACTATATATCTGTACAAACTACATCTATTATACCTCGTACCTCACATATCAGTACACTGATGTATATACTATATATCTGTACTCTGCATCTATTATACCTCGTACCTCACATATCAGTACACTGCTGTATATACCATATATCTGTACACACTGCATCTATTATACCTCATACCTCACATATCAGTACACTGCTGTATATACTATATATCTGTACACACTGCATCTATTATACCTCGTACCTTACATATTAGTACACTGCTGTATATACTATATATCTGTACACACTGCATCTATAATACTTCGTACCTTACATATCAGTACACTGCTGTATATACTATATATCTGTACACACTGCATCTATAATACTTCGTACCTTACATATCAGTACATAGCTATTTATACTATATATCTTAACACACTACACCTATCATACCTCATACCTCACATATCAGTACACTGCTGTATATACTATATATCTGTACACACTGCATCTATTATACCTCGTACCTTACATATTAGTACACTGCTGTATATACTATATATCTGTACACACTGCATCTATAATACTTCGTACCTTACATATCAGTACACTGCTGTATATACTATATATCTGTACACACTGCATCTATAATACTTCGTACCTTACATATCAGTACATAGCTATTTATACTATATATCTTAACACACTACACCTATCATACCTCATACCTCACATATCAGTACACTGCTATATATACGATATAACCAGGTGTGAAACAGTTAACTGGGGACAATGCTTCTGTTAACTGGGGACAATCCTGACAGTGGGGGAGGTCAGGGGAAAATAATGCAGGGTATTTTGTACTTCATGGTGGTATTTATTTGGCATTGTTGGGAACATAATTTGTGCTACAATGTTGTATGTACATGGTGAAGTTGCATAGGTAATTTGGCAATGCACACTGGTATTGTATGCTGCTTGGAGGTATTTAGAGCTTTATTATGGTACATCTTGTTGTTGAGGAGGTTAATGTATGTCTGTGACTACATGATTAGTCATTTGTGTTCAACTTTTATTTCCTCTGTTGTATTGATGGTTTACGTAGGACATAAGCAAAATTCACCTCTGCAGTGTGCATTGTGCACCATTTTATGCAGCATCTTTTGTTACTGGTGGAGTTTGTGTGTCGGGCATGTATTGTAATCCCAGTCTGGCCTGATGACATACTATATGACATGCAGCAGCATACACGGTTCATGGCGCCAGAGGAGGGGCCAGGAATGGGTAGTGGGAGGGGCTATGGATGGGGTATGGGGGCCCAATTATTCCTATGCCCCTGCCCACCGTGGAATCACTAAAGATCATCAAAAGGGTCTCCCTGTAAATGACGTGTGAGAGCAGCCAGCATTTGGACTTCTCTGAGGCGGAGGTTCAGGGAGGGCAGGAGACCCCATGCATGGCTGTGTTGGTGGTAACAGCTAGAGTTGAGCGAACACCTGGATGTTCGGGTTCGAGAAGTTCGGCCGAACTTCCTGAAAATGTTCGGGTTCGGGATCCGAACTCGACCCGAACTTCGCCCCGAACCCGAACCCCATTGAAGTCAAATGTAGGTAAATCCCCTGCAAACTAATGTGGATAGGGAAATGAATAAAAAAATGAATTAAAAAAATAAAATAAAAATTAACCAATATCAATTGGAGAGAGGTCCCATAGCAGAGATTCAGGCTTCATGTCACCCACCACTGGAACAGGCCACTGTCAGATATTTTTAGGCCCAGGCACCCAGACAGAGGAGAGAGGTCCTGTAACAGAGATTCAGGCTTCATGTCATAGCAGAGATTCAGGCTTCATGTCATAACAGAGATTCAGGCTTCATGTCATAACAGAGATTCAGGCTTCATGTCATAACAGAGATTCAGGCTTCATGTCACCCAATACTGGAACAGACCATTGTCAGATATTTTTAGGCCCCGGCACCCAGACAGAGGAGAGAGGTCCCATAGCAGAGAATCAGGCTTCATGTCATAACAGAGATTCAGGCTTCATGACACCCAATACTGGAACAGACCATTGTCAGATATTTTTAGGCCCCGGCACCCAGACAGAGGAGAGAGGTCCCATAGCAGAGAATCAGGCTTCATGTCATAGCAGAGAATCAGGCTTCATGTTACCCACCACTCAGGGATCTCAAGTCTCCCGGAGGTTCAGGGAGTCTCCCGCTATTAGATAGCGGCTCCCTGACGCCCACATGTGAGACAATATATCCCGGAAAGGTTTACTGATAGCAGAGCAGAGAGATAAGAGAAGTGACAGGATGGAGTTTAGATTACAGGTTCAATTAACCCTTTAGGGTCAAATTGGCTTTTCAAGGAGATATATATGTTAAAGGCATCCCTTCTTCTGTCTCATTCCGTAGCTATAGAAGTATTGAGAGAGATGTATTTTTTTTAAAATACATTTACACATTTAACCCTCCATTTTAATTACATTATTTACCCCAGTGTTAAATTCACCACCGGATGCTTGTTTTTTTTTCCTACAGTGGGGTAGATAATTACACACAGGGTTTAAAAGAATAAACTTCCTGACTCAGACCAAGTGAATGAAAGCATCCGCGCATGCGCATTGCGCAACCTAAGCTTCGGTTCACTTGCTTCTTGTCAGCTCAGGCTGAGCCTGTGCGCACGCGTGGGATCTCAAAGAGGGAGGAGGGGGAGGGAGAGGCGGCACTGAGGAGTAGAAGGCAGCGCTGAGCACGAACGGCGATGCGTGCGGCCGGGCACCATGCATCCACAGACCCCCCCTGCTTGGGCACCTTAATTCAATGATTGACAGGTTAGTATAACCAGTTTTTCCGCAGAATAAAGCCACAAATAGCTTTTATAAGGCCACCTTAGAAATCAGAATGCCTCCATGGACAGGAGCAGATGTTTAGCTCACAGGGCTTATAGGTGCTGACAGAATCCCTTTAATCATATACATAAATATGATAATTTGGGGCAGGGTAATGAGCACAGTCCTCCACACCATAGAGCAAAGTGTGCAGATACGGCATATGTTTGGAAAATGTAATAAAAAGTTTGTGAAAGAAAAAAAAAAGAAAACCTCCCTGAAATGAGTTTTTGCAGGTTGGGATGTCTGCACCACTGGAACAGGCCACTGTCAGATATTTAGGCCCCGGCACCCAGACAGAGGAGAGAGGTCCCATAGCAGAGAATCAGGCTTCATGTCATAGCAGAGAATAAGGCTTCATGTCACCCACCACTGAAACAGGCCACTGTCAGATATTTAGGCCCCAGCACCCAGACAGAGGAGAAAGGTCCCATAGCAGAGAATCAGGCTTTATGTCACCCACCACTGGAACAGGCCACTGTCAGATATTTAGGCCCCGGCACCCAGACAGAGGAGAGAGGTCCCATAGCAGAGAATCAGGCTTCATGTCATAGCAGAGAATCAGGCTTCATGTAACCCACCACTGGAACAGGCCACTGTGAGATATTTAGGCCCTGGCACCCAGACAGAGGAGAGGTTCATTCAACTTTGGGTTGCCCCGCAATATAATGGTAAAATTAAAAAAATAGGATTGAATGAGGAAGTGCCCTGGAGTAGAATAATATATGGTTAAGGGGAGGTAGTTAATATCTAATCTGCACAATGGATGGACAGGTCCTGTGGGATCCATGCCTGGTTCATTTTTATGAACGTCAGCTTGTCCACATTGGCTGTAGACAGGCGGCTGCGTTTGTCTGTAATGACGCCCCCTGCCGTGCTGAATACACGTTCAGACAAAACGCTGGCCGCCGGGCAGGCCAGCACCTCCAAGGCATAAAAGGCTAGCTCTGGCCACGTGGACAATTTGGAGACCCAAAAGTTGAATGGGGCCGAACCATCAGTCAGTAAGTGGAAGGGTGTGCACACGGACTGTTCCACCATGTTAGTGAAATGTTGCCTCCTGCTAACACGTTCCGTATCAGGTGGTGGTGCAGTTAGCTGTGGCGTGTTCACAAAACTTTTCCACATCTCTGCCATGCTAACCCTGCCCTCAGAGGAGCTGGCCGTGACACAGCTGCGTTGGCGACCTCTTGCTCCTCCTCTGCCTTCGCCTTGGGCTTCCCCTGGTTCCCCTGTGACATTTTGAAATGCTCAGTAGCGCATCTACCAACGTGCGCTTGTACTCGCGCATCTTCCTATCTCGCTCCAATGCAGGAGGTAAGGTGGGCACATTGTCTTTGTACCGGGGATCCAGCAGGGTGGCAACCCAGTAGTCCGCACACGTTAAAATGTGGGCAACTCTGCTGTCGTTGCGCAGGCACTGCAGCATGTAGTCGCTCATGTGTGCCAGGTGCCCAGAGGTAAGGACAAGTTGTCCTCTGTGGGAGGCGTATTGTCATCGTCCTCCGTTTCCCCCCAGCCACGCACTAGTGATGGGCCCGAGCTGCGTTGGGTGCCACCCCGCTGTGAACATGCTTCATCCTCATCCTCCTCCACCTCCTCCTCATCCTCGTCCTCCTCGTCCACCAGTAGTGGGCCCTGTCTGGCCACATTTGTACCTGGCCTCTGGTGTTGCAAAAAACCTCCCTCTGAGTCACTTCTAAGAGACTGGCCTGAAAGTGCTAAAAATGACCCCTCCTCCTCCTCCTCCTCCTGGGCCACCTCCTCTTCCATCATCGCCCTAAGTGTTTTCTCAAGGAGACATAGAAGTGGTATTGTAACGCTGATAGCGGCGTCATCGCCACTGGCCATGTTGGTGTTGAAGCCGAGTAGGAGAAGGAGGCTACAGGAGGCAAAGAATGTTGCCCTGCGATCCTTGGCGGCGGAAGGACGTGCGCCAAACAGCTCTCCGCCTGGGTCCCAGCCGCCACTACATTTACCCAGTGTGCAGTTAGGGAGATATAGCGTCCCTGGCCGTGCTTACTGGTCCACATATCTGTGGTTAGGTGGACCTTGCCAAAGATGGCGTTGCGCAGTGCACACTTGATTTTATCGGATACTTGGTTGTGCAGGGAAGGCACGGCTCTCTAAGAGAAGTAGTGCCGGCTGGGAACAACATACTGTGGGACAGCAAGCGACATGAGCTGTTTGAAGCTGTCTGTGTCCACCAGCCTGAATGACAGCATTTCATAGGCCAGTAGTTTAGAAATGCTGGCATTCAGGGCCAGGGATCGAGGGTGGCTAGGTGAGAATTTACGCTTTCTCTCAAATGTTTGTGAGATGGAGAGCTCAACTCTGCCGTGTGACATGGTTGAGATGCTTGGTGACGGAGGTGGTGGTGTTGGTGGTACATCCTCTGTTTGCTGGGCGGCAGGTGCCAACTTTCCTCCCGAGGCGGAGGAAGAGGCCGAGGCGGCAGCAGCAGAAGAGGCCGAGGCGTCAGCAGCAGAAGAGGTAGCAGGGGGAGCCTGAGTGACTTCCTTGTTTTTAAGGTGTTTACTCCACTGCAGTTCATGCTTTGCATGCAGGTGCCTGGTCATGCAGGTTGTGCTAAGGTTCAGAACGTTAATGCCTCGCTTCAGGCTCTGATGGCACAGCGTGCAAACCACTCGGATCTTGTCGTCAGCACATTGTTTGAAGAACTCCTTGAAGCTGCCTTTGGGGTGCTCGGTCCCAGGTGGCGGTGGCCAGTAGCAGGCGAACTCTCTTGGCGGCGGGTGTTCTGCTTTTGCCCACTGCTCCCTCTTTTGCTATGCTGTTGGCTCTGTCTCCCCACTGCCTCTTCCTCTGAACTCTGAAAGTCAGTGGCACGACCTTCATTCCATGTGGGGTCTAGGACCTCATCGTCCCCTGCATCGTCTTCCACCCAGTCTTCCTCCCTGACCTCCTGTTTAGTCTGCACACTGCAGAAAGACGCAGCAGTTGGCACCTGTGTTTCGTCATCATCAGAGACGTGCTGAAGTGGTATTCCCATGTCCTCATCAGGAAACATAAGTGGTTGTGCGTCAGTGCATTCTATCTCTTCCACCCCTGGGGAAGGGCTAGGTGGATGCCCTTGGGAAACCCTGCCAGCAGAGTCTTCAAGCAGCATAAGAGACTGCTGCATAACTTGAGGCTCAGACAGTTTCCCTGATATGCATGGGGGTGATGTGACAGACCGATGGGCTTGGTTTTCAGGCGCCATCTGTGTGCTTTCTGCAGAATACTGGGTGGGAGATAATGTGAACGTGCTGTCGGCCACCCAATTGACTAATGCCTGTACCTGCTCAGGCCTTACCATCCTTAGAACGGCATTGGGCCCCACTAAATATCGCTGTAAATTCTGGCGGTTACTGGGACCTGAGGTAGTTGGTTAACTAGGACGTGTAGCTGTGGCAGAACGGCCACGTCCTCTCCCAGCACCAGAGGGTCCACTAACACCACCACGACCATGTCCGCGTCCCTTACTAGATGTTTTCCTCATTGTTACCGTTCACGACAATAAGAAAAAAATTATTTGGCCCAATGTATTGAATTCAAATTCAGGCCTTTTTTTACAGGCACCTAACACTATCTGGCTATCTATTTAGGTTCCGTATTACACTAATACAGGCACAGCAGTAACGACAGATTTAGCTGAATTTAAATTGTAGGCCTAGTATTTAGGCCCTGGATGGATGAATGGTATCCTTTTACGGAGAGAATTAGACTTGGAGATGCACGGTAGCGTGTGAAGTTATTGAGGATGACCCTATCCGCACCTTCAATCTAATATACCCTTTTACGGACAGAAATACACTATGAGATGCACAATATTAAGTGCAAATTTAAAGGCTTATGCTTTCAGCAATTGTAATTTAACAGTTTGTGTACCATACCCTTTTACGGACAGATTTACATTTGGCCTGCAACAGCTGGAACACCAGATTTAGGGTATTGCTATTTTCGGAATTGAATTTCAACCCAGAACAAAAACTATGCTTTGACGGACACTAAATAACTTGTACTGCCACAGCTGGAACACCAGATTTAGGGTTTTGCTATTTTGGCAATTGTATTTTACCCCTCAATAAAATAGCAAGCACAGCCAAGCCCCTGATGTATGATATATAAAAAAAAACACACTATTGATGGTTAAATGGACTTGGTGGCAGCTTGTGCTGGCGCACCACAAGACACAAAATGGCCGCCGATCACCCCAGAAAAAAGTGACAGAAAAACGCTCTGGGCAGCCTAAAAACAGTGAGCAATTATATAGCAGAGGTTGAATGATTCACAGCTGTAGATCGATCACTTCATTAAGTGTTTTTGATGAGTAAATCCCTGCCTAATCTCTCCCTCACAGCAGCAGCTGCATCCTCTCCCTACACTAATCAGAGCAGAGTGACGTGCGGCGCTACGTGACTCCAGCTTATATAGAGGCTGGGTCACATGCTGCACTGGCCAATCACAGCCATGCCAATAGTAGGCATTGCTGTGATGGCCTCTTGGGGCAAGTAGTATGACGCTTGTTGATTGGCTGCTTTGCAGCCTTTCAAAAAGCGCCAAGAAAGCGCCGAACACCGAACCCGAACCCAGACTTTTACGAAAATGTTCGGGTCCGTGTCACGAACACCCCAAAATTCGGTAAGAACCCGAACTATACAGTTCGGGTTCGCTCATCCCTAGTAACGGCGCCACCTGTAGATATGGGGATCTAGTTTTGAAATATAAAGTATTTAGGCCTTTTTGCACAATGCAGTATAAATGGAAAGACTAAAGACTATCTGTTTTTTTTTTTATCACAAGACTATTGCTTATAAATGTAATTTATTTTTTTATCTTTACAGTATAGTTTTTTTATATATGAAGAAATAAAAAAGTTTCATCACGTGTCACTGTTTAGACTGAACCTGAAGTTCACTGCATTTCTCAGGCTCTAATATTGTTTTCCTCTATTGCACTCAGTACATGATACGGCTTCATTCATTACTTTCTCTAACGTTACAGACGGGTTAAGAGAAAATTCAGTCATCGATTCCCAGCAGAAAGAAAGTTTCTCAGTTGTAAATAACTAAAAGTTTCTCCTCGTTCTCTGGAGTCGGCATTTCAGTCACAATCGGGTTCTTCCCTGTAATTATTTCTCTGAATGGGTGCATGTGGCGGGGGAATTGTGAGAAGTGAGGAGGGGGCCGCTCCTGTCCTCTGCTTCATTTTTACTATGAACTTTACTTCACTTTCCGTCCTGTGTAATTATGTATCCAGGTTACTGACTCCTGGATGTATTACAGATTTATCCATGTAGTGAGGGCGGGGGGGGGGGGGGGGCGAGAGCGGCTCCGACCTGTCATCTGTGATACAACGACATCTTATACAGTGTATAGTATAATAAATCATACATCTGGACTGTATAGAACATAATACAATGTATAGTATAATAAATCGTACATCTGGACTGTATAGAACATAATACAGTGTATAATATAATACACTCATAGATCAGGACTGTATAGAACATAATACAATGTATAGTATGATAAATCGTACATCTGGACTGTATAGAACATAATACAATGTATAGTATAATAAATCGTACATCTGGACTGTATAGAACATACTACAGTGTATAATATAATACACTCATAGATCTGGACTGTATAGAACATAATACAATGTATAGTATAATAAATCGTACATCTGGACTGTATAGAACATAATACAATGTATAGTATAATAAATCATACGTCTGGACTGTATAGAACATAATACAATGTATAGTATAATAAATCGTACATCTGGACTGTATAGAACATAATACAATGTATAGTATAATAAATCATACGTCTGGACTGTATAGAACATAATACAATGTATAGTATAATAAATCGTACATCTGGACTGTATAGAACATAATACAATGTATAGTATAATAAATCGTACATCTGGTCTGTATAGAACATAATACAATGTATAGTATAATAAATCGTACATCTGGACTGTATAGAACATAATACAATGTATAGTATAATAAATCGTACATCTGGACTGTATAGAACATAATACAATGTATAGTATAATAAATCGTACATCTGGACTGTATAGAACATACTACAGTGTATAATATAATACACTCATAGATCTGGACTGTATAGAACATAATACAATGTATAGTATAATAAATCGTACATCTGGACTGTATAGAACTTAATACAATGTATAGTATAATAAATCATACGTCTGGACTGTATAGAACATAATACAATGTATAGTATAATAAATCGTACATCTGGACTGTATAGAACATAATACAATGTATAGTATAATACACTCATAGATCTGGACTGTATAGAACATAATACAATGTATAGTATAATAAATCATACGTCTGGACTGTATAGAACATAATTCAATGTATAGTATAATAAATCATACGTCTGGACTGTATAGAACATAATACAATGTATAGTATAATAAATCGTACATCTGGACTGTATAGAACATAATACAATGTATAGTATAATAAATCATACATCTGGACTGTATAGAACATAATATAATGTATAGTATAATAAATCATACGTCTGGACTGTATAGAACATAATACAATGTATAGTATAATAAATCGTACATCTGGACTGTATAGAACATAATACAATGTATAGTATAATAAATCGTACATCTGGACTGTATAGAACATAATACAATGTATAGTATAATAAATCGTACATCTGGACTGTATAGAACATAATACAATGTATAGTATAATAAATCATACATCTGGACTGTATAGAACATAATATAATGTATAATATAATACACTCATAGATCTGGACTGTATAGAACATAATACAATGTATAGTATAATAAATCGTACATCTGGACTGTATAGAACATAATACAATGTATAGTATAATAAATCATACGTCTGGACTGTATAGAACATAATACAATGTATAGTATAATAAATCGTACATCTGGACTGTATAGAACATAATACAATGTATAGTATAATAAATCATACATCTGGACTGTATAGAACATAATATAATGCATTATATAATAAACCTAGATGCAATTGATGATAAAATGAATCCATAGATTTGAACTGTATAGATTATAATACCATATCAAATACAATAAACTGATAGGTCTGGACAATATAGGTTATAGTACAATAAATAGGGGGCTGCACAATAAACTTCATAAAATAGTCAATATTATAATAAATTTACTGGCAGGGCCAATTGGAGCTTCTATGCTGCCAGAAGTGAAAATTTAAATTGTGACCCCCCCCCCCTTCCCCGTGCCAAATATTCAATCCATTCCCTTTCCTTATGTAGTTTTCTATCCTCTATTCAGACCAGACCACCATGATGACTTCTTTTAGGTGTACCTCGTCTTTGCAGAGTTTGCCTTATAGACATATTAGGTTCTTCATTTGTCCATCATCTTCCCTATCCTGTGCTCAAATTTTGTTATTCTGTTGCTACCCCAAATACTATGCCCGATGTGCTCCCTGATGCTCCCAAATACTATACTGCAAATAAAATAGTAGGCATACAGATAGGCCCCCTATTGCAATATTGCTCCTCAAACTCGTATAGAGTAGTAAAAATTATTTCCCAGACTGGTCTCTACAGTGCCACAATAGTGATATTGCTTCCTAAGAGGGCCCACATTAGTAACAATGCCCTCCATATTGTGCCCAATGTTAATAATGTCCCCACAGTACCCCCAGTAGTAATAATGTCCCCATAGCACCCCCAGTAATAATAAGACACCCTATAGTGCCTCCAATAGAAACATTGTTGCTCTATAAAGCACCCCTATAGAGCTACCTGTAGTAATAAGGCAAATCTGTAAGGCACCCCAATAGCACTCCCAGTAATTATAATGCCTCCCTATATTACCCACAGTAGTTACAATGCCCCCTGTAGTAGTCATGATATTTATAGAGACCCCCTGTAGAGTCCACAGTAGCTATACTAATGTCCCAGTATTTATAATGCCCAATGCAGTGCCCTCAATATTCAGAATGCTCAATGCAGTTATGATGCCCCCTGTATTAATAATGTCCCTTAAAGTTATAATGCCTCCAATATTTATAATCCCCCTGCAGTGGGTCCTGTAGTTATGATTATCCCCCTCCCCCAAAATTGCTACCTCTTTAGTGCACTAGGAATAATAATGTTACCTTAGTACCCCCAGTGTTAATAATGCCCCCTGCACTGCCCCTTGTAGTTCTAATGGCTTTTGCAGTGTATTCCTACCTGTATTCTATAATGTCGCCTTTAGTGCCCAGTGTATTATATTGCCATCTTCAGTGCAGTTTGTATTAATTCCCCCTGCAGTATTCCCTGTATTATAATGCCCCATAGTCCTAGTATGTGTAATGCTTCCAGTACTCCTAGTATGTATAATACCCCCTGTAGTGCCAGTACGTATAATGCCTCCTGTAGTGCAGTACTATAATGCCCCCCTGTAGTCCTCCTTGTAGTGAAATGCCCCCTTTAGTGTCTACTGGATTAATGTCCCTTATAGTGCCAGTATGTACAGGGTGGGCCATTTATATGGATACACCTTAATAAAATTATATTAACTTCCTGTTTGTGGCACATTAGTATATGTGAGGGGGGAAACTTTTCAAGATGGGTGGTGACCATGGCGGCCATTTTGAAGTCGGACATTTTGAATCCAACTTTTGTTTTTTCAATAGGAAGAGGGTCATGTGACACATCAAACTTATTGGGAATTTCACAAGAAAAACAATGGTGTGCTTGGTTGTAACTTTATCTCGTATCATCTGAAGGCAATTGTCTATGCTGTGAAGATACGAGATGTGCAGCACCTGAAACTACGGATACTGGAAGCCTGTGCTAGCATTTCTCCTGCGGTGTTGCTATCAGTGTGTGAAGAGTGGGAGGAGAGGGTTGCATTGACAATCCAACACAATGGGCAGCACATTGAACACATTTTATAAGTGGTCAGAAACTTGTAAATAACTCATGAAAGAATAAAGTTACGTTAAAACCAAGCACACCATTGTTTTTCTTGTGAAATTCCCAATAAGTTTGATGTGTCACATGACCCTCTTCCTATTGAAAAAAACTAAAGTTGGATTCAAAATGGCCGACTTCAAAATGGCCGCCATGGTCACCACCCATCTTGAAAAGTTTTCCCCCTCACATATACTAATGTGCCACAAACAGGAAGTTAATATCACCAACCATTCCCATTTTATTAAGGTGTATCCATATAAATGGCCCACCCTGTATAATGC
>NW_024400310.1:0-37918 GCF_905171765.1 Bufo bufo
ACTGATAGATGGATCGGATCCGCAAAACGCATCCGGACGTCTGAATGAAGCCTTACAGGGGCGTGATCAATGACTGTGGTGATCACCCCATATAGACTCCCTGATCACCCCCCTGTCATTGATCACCACCCCTGTCATTGATCACTCCCCCTGTCATTGATCACCCCCCTGTCATTGATCACCCCCCTGTCATTGATCACCCCCCTGTAAGGCTCCATTCAGACATTTTTTTGGCCCAAGTTAGCGGAATTTTTATTTTTTTTTCTTACAAAGTCTCATATTCCACTAACTTGTGTCAAAAAATAAAATCTCACATGAACTCACCATACCCCTCACGGAATCCAAATGCGTAAAATTTTTTAGACATTTATATTCCAGACTTCTTCTCACGCTTTAGGGCCCCTAGAATGCCAGGGCAGTATAAATACCCCACATGTGACCCCATTTCGGAAAGAAGACACCCCCAGGTATTCCGTGAGGGGCATATTGAGTCCATGAAAGATTGAAATTTTTGTCCCAAGTTAGCGGAAAGGGAGACTTTGTGAGAAAAAAATTAAAAATATCAATTTCCGCTAACTTGTGCCAAAAAAAAAAAAATTTCTATGAACTCGCCATGCCCCTCATTGAATACCTTGGGGTGTCTTCTTTCCAAAATGGGGTCACATGTGGGGTATTTATACTGCCCTGGCATTCTAGGGGCCCCAAAGCGTGAGAAGAAGTCTGGTATCCAAATGTCTAAAAATGCACTCCTAAAAGGAATTTGGGCCCCTTTGCGCATCTAGGCTGCAAAAAAGTGTCACACATCTGGTATCGCCGTACTCAGGAGAAGTTGGGGAATGTGTTTTGGGGTGTCATTTTACATATACCCATGCTGGGTGAGATAAATATCTTGGTCAAATGCCAACTTTGTATAAAAAAATGGGAAAATTTGTCTTTTGCCAAGATATTTCTCTCACCCAGCAAGGGTATATGTAAAATGACACCCCAAAACACATTCCCCACCTTCTCCTGAATACGGCGATACCACATGTGTGACACTTTTTTGCAGCCTAGGTGGGCAAAGGGGCCCATATTCCAAAGAGCACCTTTAGGATTTCACAGGTCATTTACCTACTTACCACACATTAGGGCCCCTGGAAAATGCCAGGGCAGTATAACTACCCCACAAGTGACCCCATTTTGGAAAGAAGACACCCCAAGGTATTCCGTGAGGGGCATGGCGAGTTCCTCGAATTTTTTATTTTTTGTCACAAGTTAGTGGAAAATTTTTTCTTTTTTTTTCTTTTTCATACAAAGTCTTATATTCCACTAACTTGTGACAAAAAATAAAAACTTCCATGAACTCACTATGCCCATCAGCGAATACCTTGGGGTCTCTTCTTTCCAAAATGGGGTCACTTGTGGGGTAGTTATACTGCCCTGGCATTCTAGGGGCCCAAATGTGTGGTAAGGAGTTTGAAATCAAATTCTGTAAAAAATGACCTGTGAAATCCGAAAGGTGCTCTTTGGAATATGGGCCCCTTTGCCCACCTAGGCTGCAAAAAAGTGTCACACATCTGGTATCTCCGTACTCGGAAGAAGTTGGGGAATGTGTTTTGGGGTGTCATTTTATATATACCCATGCTGGGTGAGAGAAATATCTTGGCAAAAGACAACTTTTCCCATTTTTTTATACAAAGTTGGCATTTGACCAAGATATTTATCTCACCCAGCATGGGTATATGTAAAAAGACACCCCAAAACACATTCCTCAACTTCTCCTGAATACAGAGATACCAGATGTGTGACACTTTTTTGCAGCCTAGGTGGGCAAAGGGGCCCATATTCTAAAGAGCACCTTTCGGATTTCACAGGTCATTTTTTACAGAATTTGATTTCAAACTCCTTACCACACATTTGGGCCCCTAGAATGCCAGGGCAGTATAACTACCCCACAAGTGACCCTATTTTGGAAAGAAGAGACCCCAAGGTATTTCGTGATGGGCATAGTGAGTTCATAGAAGTTTTTATTTTTTGTCACAAGTTAGTGGAATATGAGACTTTGTAAGAAAAGAAAAAAAAAAAGAAAAAATCATCATTTTCCGCTAACTTGTGACAAAAACTAAAAAGTTCTATGAACTTACTATGCCCATCAGCGAATATCTTAGGGTGTGTACTTTCCGAAATGGGGTCATTTGTGGGGTGTTTGTACTGTCTGGGCATTGTAGAACCTCAGGAAACATGACAGGTGCTCAGAAAGTCAGAGCTGCTTCAAAAAGCGGAAATTCACATTTTTGTACCATAGTTTGTAAACGCTATAACTTTTACCCAAACCATTTTTTTTTTACCCAAACATTTTTTTTTATCAAAGACATGTAGAACAATAAATTTAGAGCAAAATTTCTATATGGATCTTGTTTTTTTTGCAAAATTTTACAACTGAAAGTGAAAAATGTCATTTTTTTGTGAAAAATGTCATTTTTTTGCAAAAAAATCGTTAAATTTCGATTAATAACAAAAAAAGTAAAACTGTCAGCAGAAATGAAATACCACCAAATGAAAGCTCTATTAGTGAGAAGAAAAGGAGGTAAAATTCATTTGGGTGGTAAGTTGCATGACCGAGCAATAAACGGTGAAATTAGTGTAGGTCAGAAGTGTAAAAAGTGGCCTGGTCTTTCAGGGTGTTTAAGCACTGGGGGCTGAGGTGGTTAACGATAACAATGTATGTCTTTTTTTAAACTAATAAAAAGTATAAATACTGAATTATTAGGCAAATGAGTATTTTGACCACATCATCCTCTTTATGCATGTTGTCTTACTCCAAGCTGTATAGGCTCGAAAGCCTACTACCAATTAAGCATATTAGGTGATGTGCATCTCTGTAATGAGAAGGGGTGTGGTCTAATGACATCAACACCCTATATTAGGTGTGCATAATTATTAGGCAACTTCCTTTCCTTTGGCAAAATGGGTCAAAAGAAGGACTTGACAGGCTCAGAAAAGTCAAAAATAGTGAGATATCTTGCAGAGGGATGCAGCGCACTTAAAATTGCAAAGCTTCTGAAGCGTGATCATCGAACAATCAAGCGTTTCATTCAAATTAGTCAACAGGGTCACAAGAAGCGTGTGGAAAAACCAAGGCGCAAAATAACTGCCCATGAACTGAGAAAAATCAAGCGTGCAGCTGCCAAGATGCCACTTGCCACCAGTTTGGCCATATTTCAGAGCTGCAACATCACTGGAGTGCCCAAAAGCACAAGGTGTGCAATACTCAGAGACATGGCCAAGGTAAGAAAGGCTGAAAGACGACCACCACTGAACAAGACACACAAGCTGAAACGTCAAGACTGGGCCAAGAAATATCTCAAGACTGATTTTTCTAAGGTTTTATGGACTGATGAAATGAGAGTGAGTCTTGATGGGCCAGATGGATGGGCCCGTGGCTGGATTGGTAAAGGGCAGAGAGCTCCAGTCCGACTCAGACGCCAGCAAGGTGGAGGTGGAGTACTGGTTTGGGCTGGTATCATCAAAGATGAGCTTGTGGGGCCTTTTCGGGTTGAGGATGGAGTCAAGCTCAACTCCCAGTCCTACTGCCAGTTTCTGGAAGACACCTTCTTCAAGCAGTGGTACAGGAAGAAGTCTGCATCCTTCAAGAAAAACATGATTTTCATGCAGGACAATGCTCCATCACACGCGTCCAAGTACTCCACAGCGTGGCTGGCAAGAAAGGGTATAAAAGAAGAAAATCTAATGACATGGCCTCCTTGTTCACCTGATCTGAACCCCATTGAGAACCTGTGGTCCATCATCAAATGTGAGATTTACAAGGAGGGAAAACAGTACACCTCTCTGAACAGTGTCTGGGAGGCTGTGGTTGCTCCTGCACGCAATGTTGATGGTGAACAGATCAAAACACTGACAGAATCCATGGATGGCAGGCTTTTGAGTGTCCTTGCAAAGAAAGGTGGCTATATTGGTCACTGATTTGTTTTTGTTTTGTTTTTGAATGTCAGAAATGTATATTTGTGAATGTTGAGATGTTATATTGGTTTCACTGGTAAAAATAAATAATTGAAATGGGTATATATTTGTTTTTTGTTAAGTTGCCTAATAATTATGCACAGTAATAGTCACCTGCACACACAGATATCCCCCTAAAATAGCTAAAACTAAAAACAAACTAAAAACTACTTCCAAAATTATTCAGCTTTGATATTAATGAGTTTTTTGGGTTCATTGAGAACATGGTTGTTGTTCAATAATAAAATTAATCCTCAAAAATACAACTTGCCTAATAATTCTGCACTCCCTGTAGTGTACCTCCTCCGAGATGGCACCAACCCTGACGCGCAGGGCCGGCCTTTGGGGTGTGCGGGCTGTGCGGCTGCACCACCAATGTTTATTATATTGGGGGGGCGCACTGCGCCAATGTTTATTATATTGCGCCACCAATGTTTATTATATTGGGGGGGGCGCACTGCACCACCAATGTTTATTATACTGGGGTGTTGGGGGGGCGCACTGCACCACCAATGTTTATTATATTGGGGGGGCGCACTGTGCCAATGTTTATTATATTGGGGGGGCCCACTGCGCCACCAATGTTTATTATACTGGGGTGTTGGGGGGGCGCACTGCACCACCAATGTTTATTATATTGGGGGGGCGCACTGCGCCAATGTTTATTATATTGGGGGGCGCATTGCGCCACCAATGTTTATTATACTGGGGTGTTGGGGGGGGCGCACTGCGCCACCAATGTTTATTATATTGGGGGGCCCACTGCGCCACCAATGTTTATTATACTGGGGTGTTGGGGGGGGCGCACTGCGCCACCAATGTTTATCATACTGGGGTGTTGGGGGGGCGCACTGCACCACCAATGTTTATTATATTGGGGGGGCGCACTGCGCCAATGTTTATTATATTGGGGGGCGCACTGCGCCACCAATGTTTATTATACTGGGGTGTTGGGGGGGGCGCACTGCGCCACCAATGTTTATTATATTGGGGGGCCCACTGCGCCACCAATGTTTATTATACTGGGGTGTTGGGGGGGGCGCACTGCGCCACCAATGTTTATCATACTGGGGTGTTGGGGGGGCGCACTGCACCACCAATGTTTATTATATTGGGGGGGCGCACTGCGCCAATGTTTATTATATTGGGGGGCGCACTGCGCCACCAATGTTTATTATACTGGGGTGTTGGGGGGGGCGCACTGCGCCACCAATGTTTATTATATTGGGGGGCCCACTGCGCCACCAATGTTTATTATACTGGGGTGTTGGGGGGGCGCACTGCACCACCAATGTTTATTATATTGGGGGGGGCGCACTGCGCCACCAATGTTTATTATACTGGGGTGTTGGGGGGGGCGCACTGCACCACCAATGTTTATTATATTGGGGGGGCGCACTGCGCCACCAATGTTTATTATACTGGGGTGTTGGGGGGGGGCGCACTGCGCCACCAATGTTTATTATATTGGGGGGCCCCACTGCGCCACCAATGTTTATTATACTGGGGTGTTGGGGGGGGCGCACTGCGCCACCAATGTTTATCATACTGGGGTGTTGGTGGGGGCGCACTGCGCCACCAATGTTTATTATATTGGGGGGGGCGCACTGGGCACAACAACGGGTTAGGGAAATTTCACAGCAGAGTGCGCATGCGCTGGGAGCCTCGCCGGCAGTTAGGGTAGGGAAAAATTATGGGCCAGTGCACAGGTGCGGTGATCGGATGGATGTTCTCAGCTGGACACCGGCCGACACTGCGCATGCGCTGGGAGACTCACCAGCGGTTAGGGTAGGGAAAAAGCACTGGCCCGTACGTAATTTTTCCCTTCCCTAACCGCTGGTGAGGCTCCCGGTGCATGCGCAGTGTCGGCCGGTGTCCAGCTGAAAACATCCATCCTATCACTGCGCCTGCGCACTGGCCCATAGTTTTTCCCTCCCCTAACCACCGGCGAGGCTCCTGGCACATGCGCACTCTGCTGTGAAATTTCCCTAACCTGTCGTTGTTCGCCTGCGCGGTGCTGCACACCTCCTCACGTCATGTCCGGTGCGACCGGAAGTGATGAAGGTAGGGAAATCTCACGAAGTAGGGAAGTATAACATTACACCGGCCTTTGGGGTGTGCGGGCTGGTAACTACTTGGTTGGATAGTCAACCAGCCTATGCCATGATGCCAGCAACAAGCAGTATTTTTTGTTTTTTTTTGGGGGGGGGGGGCGCCACAAGGTTAGCTCGCACAGGGCGCCTGAACACCTAAGGCCGGCCCTGCTGCCTCCGCATTTCGGCGAACCTTCGTCTGGGGGTGGTGTCATCACTGCAGGACACAATAAATACTCCTATCATACAATTAAAGTGCTCGATGTAAATAATGCTGATTGTACACACCTGGACAATGAGATATGTTAGCAACTATAATGCAGGCCAGGCAATAATGGGTGGAAATCCTGGCTGATCCACACCTGATTCATCTTGATAAAGGTCAGTCTCTCCAAATTTTGGGTGGACAGGTGAGTTCTTCTTGGGGTAACTATGGCCCCCGCCACCTTAAACACCCACTCTGATGCCACACTACTGGCTGGGCAGAACAGCTTTTCCAGGGAAAACCTGCCAGTTGCAGCCACAAATCCAGTTTGGTTGCCCAATAGTCCAGTGGATCTTCAATGTGGGGTGACAGGGTGCTGTTTAAGTATGCCACCACCTGTTGGTTCAGGTCCTACTCCAGGTTTAGCTGCTGCTGCTGTGATTCTTCTGTGTGGGAGGGAAACCTGCAGTGAACGTAGGAGGGAAAGGGGTGAGGGGGAAAGGCCTGAAAATTAGGGAAAGGAGCAGGTCACCTCCTAAAGGAACCCTAATCAAAGTCCTGACTGACTGCAAGTATGAAATTACCCCGGAGGTAGGTGAGTTCATACACAGGAACCTAAAGTCCTAACTCACCCTGTAGGACCCTGGTACTAATGTCAGGACAAAAGACAACCTGTTCCTCCAAACGGTAGGACGAACATGAGTCTCCCTCAGGCCTAAACACAAATTACAGGGAAACGTGCTGCCAGTCTCACTGATCCCCCTGTCACCTGTCACTGGAACGTCTGACAGCTGGTGAGTAGTTTCTTCACTAGGTGGGTGAAGAAAGCTGCTTATTAGCGACTCTAGACTCAAGTTGCTGCTGATGGAGCTGGAACTGCTCCTACTCCCCCACTCTGCCACAGCAGCCATGGCAGAGGAACGTGAGCGCAGAGGGCACCCACGGTCAGACCTGCAAGAGGATGGACGATGGCGCAGATAGGCAGAGGACAACTGACTACCCCAGATGTCTCTATAGTAGTTCAATTTGTCCTCCCTCTCAGTGGGTGTAAAAAAGGCCCCCATTTTGGACCGGTGGCAAGAGTCCAACAAGGTGGAGAGCCAAAAGTCATCCCTCTGCTGAATGGTGACAATTCGGCTGTCACTACGCAAGCAAGTGAGCATGCATCGGGCCATTTGTGCAAGTGACATCGGAAGGACTCCCCGCCTCCATCTCCACTGCGTACTGCCACGGTGTGTCTAGGTCCTGTGCCTCATATCCCTTTATCGCTCTGTAGCTTCTCTGGCTGCTCCTGCTCATCCTCTCCTGTCCCCTGTGTAGAAAAACCACCCATTTCGCTACAAATTGCTTGTGCTCCAATGTCCTTCTCCAGTTCTGCCCCCACAGGGCTCATGTGGCCATGAGATGTAGGCGCCACGTCTACAGTCCTCTGACCAGCCAGATTTACCAGCATCTTTTCCAGGATATGAAGCTGTGGGATGACATTGTTCATCCTGTAGTCCTGGCTATTGACAAATAACGTGGCCTCCTCAAAGGGCCTGAGCAAACAGCAGGTGTCCTGCATCAGCTGCCACTGGCTTACATCAATGATACACAGAGGAGTACTCCTGTTCGCTTGAATCATCAAGAAATCGTTGATTGCCTTTCTCTGTATATATAGTCTGTCCAACATATGGAGGGTGAAATTCCAACGGGTGGAAATGTCGCATATAGGCCTATGTTAGGGGATGCTGTTTTGCCACTGCAGCTCAAGGAGGGTGTGCTTTGCGGTGTAAGAGTTGCTGAAGTGCATGCAAAGTTTCCTGGCCATTTTTAGGATGTCTTGCAGATGGGTGGAAGACCTCAGGAACCGCTTGACAACCAGATTGAACATGTGTGCCATGCAGGGTGCATGGCTCAGCCCTCCTTGACGCAGCGCCAACACCATGTTCTTCCTTATGTTGGTCATCATGGTTCCGATTTTGAGTTGTCGCTGAGAAAGCCACAATTCGATTTCTTGATGAAGGACACGGAGCAGTTCCTCCCCTGTGTGACTCAGTTCGCCCAGGCAAACAAGGTGCAGAAAAGCATGACACCACCATGCCGTGCACATGTGGTATGCTGGAGGGGCACTGTGAATTGTCCCTGCAGTGGAGGCTTAGGACACGGAGGATGAGGAGGCGGACATTGTCACAGGACCAATGGCGTGAGAACGTGGAGGCAGAAGCGGCGTCACCTGGCCAAGTTGCTGGTGTGGCTGTGCATGAACCACATTCACCTAGTGAGCCGTAAAGGACATGTTTTGTCCCTGACTGTAGATATAGCTCCACACGTCGGCGCTGCGTTGCACTTTGGCAGACACCGACAGGCTCAAGGACTGGCCCACCTTCTGTTCTACATACGTGTGCAGGGCTGGCACTGCCTTTTTGGCAAAGAAATGACTGTTTGGGACTCTCTACCTAGGCTCGGCACAAGCCATCAGTTCTCTGAAAGGAGCAGAGTCCACCACTTGGAAAGGGAAAGACTGCAGCACCAGCAAATTGGCCAGGAGCATATTCAGCTTCTGCACCGTTGGATGAGTGCATGCATACTGTTGTCTCTTGGCAATCACTTCGGTGATCTATTGCTGATGGAATGACTGACAAGAAGTAGGAGCAGGAGCATCACGACCAGCAGATGATGGGAAGGACAGACAGCTCCCTTCGGCTGAGGTTGTGAAGCCTTGACTCCCTGAAATTGGGTGCATGCAACTGCGTGATGCAACGGTTGCTGCGGCAGGCTGGACCAACACATCAGAGCCACGGTTCTCCCAGGCCACTTTGAGGTCCTTTGGAGTGCAGGGGACGCTCCTAAAGACCTTCTTTGACTGTGGTGGCCTCAGCCATATTCTCTGGTGTGGTTTGTTGGGGGAGCAGCTTATCTGTGGCTGAGAGACAGAGATTAGATAAGCTCATTAAGAAGGTCAGCTCTGTCCTAGATTGTCCCCTTGATCCAGTGCAGGAGGTGGGTGACAGAAGAACTCTAGCAAAATTAACATCACTGTTAGACAATTTCTCCCACCCCATGCACGAAGCTGTTGTGGAGCTGGAGAGCACCTTCAGTGACAGACTGCTGCATCCAAGGTGCACGAAGGAATGCTATCGGAGGTCCTTCCTCCCAGCAGCAGTTAGAATTTATAACCACCACTGTTCCCAGAAACTCAGTAGTGAATTTTTAAAGTAAATTCTATGTTTTTCTTGTATTTTACTCTTTAATTTCTAATTACTCTTATTTTGCTTCTGTTGTGAATGTGATTGCTGCTGTTATGCCAAAATTTCCCCAGTGAGGGACAATAAAGGTATTTTCTTCTTCTTCCTGCTTCCTTCTTTTTCTTTTTCTCATCCTCCGTGGTGCCAACATTGGCACCCTGGCCATGCTTCACCTTCTGCCCACAGATTCTACAAATGGCCCTGTTTACCTCCTTTGGATTTACAAAAACCTGCCACACTGCAGAGTAGGTGATTTTACCCCCAACACTCAGCACTGACTGAATACCGCCGCTGCTTCCGTGAACCCCTGCACCACTACTTTCTGGGCAGGTAGGCTCCTGCGAAGCAGGTGGTCTACACCAGGCACGTTTGGCTCCCGACCTCCCACTGCTGCCACCCTGCTGACTCTTGGCAATGCTAGCGACTTGCTGGCTCCGCCGATGCCTCATGGGCAAGCTGCCACCATCTTCTCCCGATGATGATGAAGCCCCTAATTCACTTGGCTCCCAAGTGCGATTAACTACATGATCATCGAGTAGCCGGACACTTCCTCTGCCAGTCAGGAGAATGTCAGCTCCAGTAAGCAGGGGACCAGTAGAGCAGGGCAGGACAGACAGATGCTGGTAGTGGGAGACTCAATTATTAGGGGTACTGATATGGCGATCTGTCACAAAGACTGGGATCGTCAAATAGTGTGTTGTCTTCCTGGGGCTCGAGTTCAGCACATTGTGGATTGGGTTAACAGATTACTGGGAGGGGCTGTAGAAGATCCAGCAGTCATAGTCCATATCGGAACCAATGACAAAGTTAGAGGTAGATGGGGCGTCCTTAAAAATGATTTTAGGGATTTAGGTCACAAGCTTAGGGCAAGGACCTCAAAGGTAGTGTTTTCCGAAATACTACCTGTACCACGAGCCACACAAGAAAGGCTGAGGGAGATTAGGGAGGTAAACAAGTGGCTTAATAACTGGTGTAGGAAGCAGGGGTTTGGGTTCCTTGAGAACTAGGTCGACTTCACTGTCGGCTACAGGCTCTATCATAGGGATGGGCTGCACCTCAATGGGGAAAGGGCAGCTATATTGGGGGGGGGGGAAGATGGCTAGAAGGTTGGAGTGTTAAAACTAGGGACTGGGGAGGGTAATTACGTTATAGGATGGGAAGATAGTGCAGATAGAGACCGAGGGCAAGTATTAATGTCATGTAATATGCCTGCATTTGGTACTTTATCTTCTGTCATATTCTCCCATGTCACAATGTGATTCTATATGCAAAGCTCCTTTACACAGGCCTAGTCAGGGTGCACTACATTTGTTTCTCCACAAGATGGAGCAGTGTCACTGTGTATAAATAGCTTAGCTCAGACCTAAGTTAGGCAGATCAATCCAGTTGAGCTCAGGTCAATCCAAGTGAGAGTTCAATTCAAAGCAGTTCTCTCATGAGCTAATTCAGAAAGCAGCAGCAATGTAGCTGAATACCTGGAGGGAGGCATATTCACAGCCTCTCTGCTCAGTCCCTGTCGGCTTCACAGTCCAGGGTTAAAGTCTGCAATTATTCTACCTAGAGGTGAGCAATCCACTCCTATAGATCGCTCTTCCAGGGTGACCAATGTCTAAACTGCATGCAGATGAGATAAATATCTTGGTCAAATGCCAACTTTGTATAAAAAAAATGGGAAAAGTTGTCTTTTGCCAAGATATTTCTCTCACCCAGCATGGGTATATGTAAAATGACACCCCAAAACACATTCCCCAACTTCTCCTGAATACGGAGATACCACATGTGTGACACTTTTTTGCAGCCTAGGTGGGCAAAGGGGCCCACATTCCAAAGAGCACCTTTCGGATTTCACCGGCCACATTGTTTAGTTTTTTTTACCTTTATAGAACAAACCTCTCCTTCCCCATGGGACAATGTGCAAAGCGCAAATCGCCCAAAGATGTACGTTATGCACTTTATTCCAGGTGAAAGGAGAGGTTTGCAGCAGCTGTGAGTAAAAGGGCCCTAATAGCCCTGTGTGTTGTCCTGTCCTGTGAAATGCAATCCCTATGCTAAGTGTACCTGTGTGTGGTACTTCCGGAAACACTCTCCGTAGCATAGGGCAGGGTGGTCAGGACAGTCAGGACAGAAATAGCGGGTGTCACGCCTTATTCCACTCCTGCTACAGACACGACATTTTTTTCGGGGTGGCGGTTGGGTTGAGGTACCAGCAACGACACTGGGGAAATGTCGCTAGTGTAGACGGCTAACTACACTGGTGGATGTTGCCACGGAACCTCCTGGATACAGGAGGTTCCCGATGATCTCTTCCTGAAATTTGAGGAAGGATCCTGTTCTCCCAGCCTTACTGTAGAGAACAAAACTATTATAGGCAGCCAATTGAATTAAATATACAGACACCTTCTTATACCAGCGTCTGGTGCGTCGGGAAACTAAATAGGGAGCCAACATCTGGTCATTGAAGTCCACCCCTCCCATGAGCGCATTATAGTCGTGGACTGAGAGGGGATTTTCAATGACACTGGTTGCCCTTTCAATTTGGATTGTCGTGTCTGCGTGAATGGAGGAGAGCATGTAAACGTCACGCTTGTCTCTCCATTTCACCGCGAGCAGTTCTTCGTTACACAAGGCAGCCCTCTCCCCCCCTTGCAAGACGGGTGGTAACGAGCCGTTGGGGGAAGCCCACGCGACTAGTTCGCGCGGTGCCACAGGCGCCAATCTGTTCTAGGAACAAATGCCTGAAGAGGGGCACACTTGTGTAAAAATTGTCCACATAAAGATGGTACCCCTTGCCAAATAAGGGTGACACCAAGTCCCAGACTGTCTTCCCACTGCTCCCCAGGTAGTCAGGGCAACCAACCGGCTCCAGGGTCTGATCTTTTCCCTCATAGATCCGAAATTTGTGGGTATAGCCTGTGGCCCTTTCACAGAGCTTATACAATTTGACCCCATACCGGGCACGCTTGCTTGGGATGTATTGTTTGAAGCCAAGGCGCCCGGTAAAATGTATTAGGGACTCGTCTACGCAGATGTTTTGCTCGGGGGTATACAAATCTGCAAATTTCTGGTTGAAATGGTCTATGAGGGGCCGAATTTTGTGGAGCCGGTCAAAAGCTGGGTGGCCTCTGGGACGGGAGGTGGTGTTGTCGATAAAATGCAGGAAACGCAGGATGGTCTCAAAACGTGTCCTGGACATAGCAGCAGAGAACATGGGCATGTGATGAATCGGGTTTGTGGACCAATATGACCGCATTTCATGCTTTTTAGTTAGACCCATGGGCATAAGAGCTTCCCGGGTTGACGGATATAAATTGAGTGGCATACCGATTTGTTTCTGCCACGACTAAGTCCAAGAGCTCCGCAGTCAAGAACAGCTCAAAAAATCCCAGGGCCGAACCGATCTGAGCCGTCTCAACCCGAACTCCAGACTGGGCGGTGAAAGGGGGAACTAATGGTGCGGCTGAGGTTGGTGACTGCCAATCAGGATCGGTGAAGTCGGTGGCTGCGACGGGGTAACTACTGCACGTGCCACCGTACCAGCTTCAACTGCCCTTCTGGTGCTCGCCACTTCACCAGGTTGTACGGCAGTGCTGGTACTAGGTCCAGGAAGGGCTGCGCTGCTGGTGTATGCCTCACCACGTAATCCGACAGCGCCAGCCCCACTCTGCTGCTCTTGAAACGGATCCTAAGGGTAGTGTTTGGTGGGTACTCACAGTGATGTCTGCTCCTCTGCTGGAACCAACCGACGAAAAGGACCAGCAGAGGAGCAGACAAGCCATTTAACACATCATATTTACTAATATGATGTGTTATCTGGCTTTTGATTTGATTTTTTAAAATCGCCAGCCTGCCAGCCACGATCATTGGCTGGCAGGCTGGTGACGAAATACTTTAACTTTTGCCGGCCCACGTTGTGCATGCGCGGGCCGGCAATGCCCGAAATCTCGCGTCTCGCGAGAGGACGCACCGGCGCGTCCACCCAGAGAAACAGGACCGCCGCAAAGACGCAATCCTGCGTACGGCGGTCCTGAGGAGGTTAATAGGGACTCCTGACTTTACATTGAAAGTCAATGGGGGACGGATCCATTTACAATTGCACCAATATTGTGTCAATGTAAATGGATCCGTCCCCGCTTCAAGTTAGAATATACTAAGAACTGTGTACATAACTGCCCCCTGCTGCCTGGCAGCACCCGATCTCTTATAGGGGGCTGTGATCCGCACAATTAACCTCTCAGGTGCCGCACCTGAGGGGTTAATTGTGCAGATCTCAGCCCCCTGATCGGGTGCTGCCAGGCAGCAGGGGCCAGACCCCCCTCCTTCCCCAGTATTAAAAGTATTAGTGGCCAGTGCAGCATCCCCCCTCCCCAGTATTAAAAGCATTGGTGGCCAGTCCAATCAAAGTCGCCGCCCGGACTGCCCACAATTGCGCCAGCCAATAAACACACGGCACTTACAGCATGGAGCTGTCCAATCACACCATCCCCACAACTGCGCCGCTGGCCAATAACCGCCTCTTATGGTGTGTGGTGTCAGTTGGAGCAGAGTGCATAAGAAGCGCCGCCATTACATGCACAGTGACAGAAATTGCTCTCAGATACACACTGCAGCTGCTGCCAGCAGTATTAGCCAGCACCACCAATCAGTGCCAGCAATAATTGCCAGCCATCAATCATTGCCACCAGTCACAGTAACAGCAGTCAGTGCCAGCCCTATCAGCCACCAGTCAGTGCCAGTGGTTTTTTGCACCACCAGTTAGTGCCAGCTCTATCAGCCACCAGGCACAGTGCCCACAGTCTCAGCACCACCAGTCAGTGCCAGCAATCAGTGCCAGCAGTATCAGCCACCAGTCAGTGCCAGTGCTCTCAGCACCACCAGTCAGTGCCAGCCGTATCAGCCACCAGTCACAGTGCCAGTGGTCTCAGCACCACCAGTCAGTGACAGCTGTATCAGTCACCAGTCACAGTGCAAGTGGTCTCAGCACTACCAGTCAGTGGCAGTCATATCAGCCACCAGTCACAGTGCCTGCAGTCTCAGCCAAAAGTCAGTGCCAGTGACGCATATTACAGCTACATATAAGTCAGTATTACAGTAAGAGAAAATATTATAAAATTATAAAAGTACAAGCCTATATTACTTTTTATTAACAACATGCCACCCAAAAAAAGGACACATCAAGTAGGACAAAAGACACAGACAATGAAACCCTACATAACCAAATTCTCCTGGAGAAACAGTCAAGTCAGTAAGTAAAAATCAAAAAAAGAAAGGCTGAAAAACAAAGAAAAAATGTAGCAAATAGATAAATTCAATAAAAAGAAAATGAGTGTCACAAATGCTCTCAGGGAAAGACAAAGACAAGCAAATAGATCTATTGAAGAAAAGGAAAATGAGCGTCAGAAAAATGTGAAAGCACACAGAGCTAGGAGAGCAACACTACGTCAGCAACAAGCAATCAAAAAAGGCAGGATACCAGATCTACAAACAGACACAACACATTTATCAACAGCCACACAGGAGAGGATAAATGATATAAGAGAAAGACAAAAACGTAAGAGACATGCTGAAAGAGAAAAAGCTAGGAGAGCAAGTCTTACATTAGAAGAACGACAATTACAATGTTTGCGGCAAGCACAATTACAGAGACTGGCCTGAAGTAAACGAGTGGAAAATAACGAATCCCGGGCAACAATAGAATGAATGGCAATGATAAATGATATAGTTAATATTAATGAGGGTAAAATTATACCCCACACATGTGGAGATTTAAATCAGATATGCAATTTTTGTCAAGCAAAACATTTTGAAGGAGAAAGACCATCTGATCAAAAATTTACAGTGTTGCTCAAAAGGAAAAGTAAATCTTCAACCAATTCGAACAAATCCGTTTATTCAGCAGCTTTATTATTTTTTTTTATACGTTCTTCAGGCAGTGATCTTCATATATTTAGTGGACGTACTAATTACTATTTTGTTTGTGTGAGTTACAATAAATAGTGCTCTAGCATTTGCATCTATGGGAGCTAACATTAGTCCGCCTTATGGCTATGGGCCATACTGTTTTCGAATCCATGGTTCGATTTGTCACAGAGCAGGAACACTGCATCCTCAACAGGGTGAAAACAGACAGTTTGCACAATTATACATTTTAGATCCCTCTGAAGCTGCAGAACAAAGAATGCAAATTTCTGCCAACTCAGGAATAAATACAGAGCTTATGCAAACATTAAGTACATTTATGGCACAATTCAATCCTTTTGCCGAGGCCTGCAAAATGTTGTACCAAGTTGAAAAAGAATATGAAGAGAATGCCGCCAAAAATGACAATGTTATTAAGGAAGTGTCCATGAGAATAGTACAAGATCGCGAAAATGACCAAAGGCGCTATAACGCACCAAAATATAATGAGGTTGCTTTTATTTTTCAAAATGATGATGGAGAACCACCACTTGAAAGAGATCTTCTTATACACTGCAAACCAAGTCAAGATTATACAAATAAAAAAAAACACAAAGAATTAGTGTCCTTGATCCTAATTTGGAACCCATGGTTTATCAATTGTTATTCCGCTATGGGGATCAAAGCTGGGGAATTGACATTCCATTGCAAAACAGACCACAAGCTTTATTAAATTTACCAAACCAGTCACACAATCCTAGAGTTAGTCACTCAAATGCAATACTACGGTTACCGTCTTTCCATTAGAGAGGATTGTAATCCCTTTTTAAATGCAGGCCGCCTTACACAGCAATATATAGTTGATGCATATGTAAAAACAGAAGCCAACAGACTCAATTATATAAGTCAAAATCAGCCTAAATTGCGTGTTGAAAAATACTCTGGATTAATGGATCATTTGTTTAATGAAGCCAATAAGGCAGGCCTGAGTCCTGGAAAAAAATTATATTTTGCCTTCTTCATTTGCAGGGAGCCCCAGAAACATGCAACAAAATTATCATGCTATGGCAATTGTCAGAAAATATGGAAAACCAGATCTTTTTATTACAATCACATGCAATCCCAAATGGGAAGAGATTGTACATAACCTACAACATGGACAAACTGTTGATGGACAGCCACATTTAGTTGCAAGAGTATTTCACCTTAAACTCAAAGCTCTAATTGATGACATCAGTAAAAAACATTTTTTTGGAGTCCCAAAAGCAATGGTCTACGTCAGGGATGCTCAACCTGCGGCCCTCCAGCTGTTGTAAAACTATAACACCCACAATGCCCTGCTGTACACTGATAGCTGTAGGCTGTCCAGTCATCCTGGGAGTTGAAGTTTTGCAACATCTGAGGGCCACAGGTTGGGCATCCCTGGTCTACATGATAGAATTTCAAAAGAGAGGTTTACCACATGCTCACATACTTCTCATTCTTAAAGAAAGCTGTAAACCAAAAAATGAAGAACTGATAGATAAAATTGTCTCTGCTGAAATCCCTAACATAGAAATCACTCCTCGCTTACATGCAATTGTAACAAAGCATATGATTCATGGACCATGCGGAGCACTCAATCCTAATTCTCCATGTATGACAAATGACAAATGCTGTAAGGATTTTCCGAAGGAATTCCAACAAAAAACTATTGCTAATAGCAATGGCTATCCAAAGTACAAGAGAAGAAATACAGGCCAAACTATAATTCTTAACGGAAAGAATATTGATAATTCTTGGGTTGTACCATATAATCCTTACTTAGCGTTGAAGTACAATTGCCACATTAATGTGGAAGTTTGTGCATCAGTGAAAAGGGTCAAATACCTTTTTAAATATGTGTGTACAAAGGTCATGATTGTGCAAATGTTGTCATTCAAGAACAAGGTACTTTGAATCATGATGAAATAAACACCTTTATTAATTCTAGGTATGTCAGTGCTCCAGAAGCAGCATGGCGTGTGCATGGGTTTGAAATGCATTATCAATCCCATACCATCCATAGATTAGCAGTGCATCTGCCTGAAGAACAATCAGTTTTTTTCAACCCAAATGACATTACCACAGCGGTACAGAGAGCTTTAAACCGTGATACTCAATTGACAGCTTGGTTCAAATTGAATCAACAAAAAGAGGAGGAAAAGAATATATTATATTCTGACATTCCTTTGCATTATGTGTTTGACTCTCAAAATTGTTGTTGGAAATTGCGTCAACGTGGTGCAGAAAAAATTATTGGACGAATGTATTCTGTCAACTTAATATCAGATGCAGAGCGTTACTGTCTGCGTCTACTATTGCTGCATGTGGCTGGTGCAGTATCCTTTGAAGATCTGAGGACAGTACATGTTAATGTCTATCCCACTTTCCAAGAGGCTGCAAAAGCAAAAGGACTTATTAATGCGTTTTTGCATCATTACAAAATATGAATGCACTTTTTCTAAAATATGAGCAATATCTCATTGAAGATTTAGTTCACACACATAAACAACACAATGATGATTTTACAATTTGTCGTAAGATGGCACTTAAAGAAATAGCCAACATTCTGGTACTACATGGCAAAAACTGTGGAAGATTTTGGATTGCCTTCCACAATGCCAAATACTGATCAACTTTGGAATATGTATGATAAGGAATTACAAAAATACAGAGCTGAAGAAATGGAGAAAACATTAAACAGAGAACAAAAAAGAGCTTCAGAAAAAATATTGTCTCAAGCAAAAATGACAACCTTTGCAACCGTTGTTTTTTCTTGGATGGTCCAGGAGGTAGTGGTAAAATGTATCTTTACAAAACCCTTCTCAGCACAGTTCGTGGAGAAGGTAACATTGCACTCACTGTAGCCTCAACAGGTATAGCAGCCAATCTTCTTGAGGGTGGAAGAACATACCACTCTCAGTTCAAATTACCTGTTCCGATAGTTGAGAACTCAATATCAAATATGCGTCTCAATTCTGCTGATGCTGAAAATTTGAGATCATCTACAGTGCTCATTTGGGATGAGTGTGCAATGGCCCCGTCTATTGCTCTTACAGTGGTTGACAAACTGCTAAAAGAAATAATGGATAACCAGAAACCCTTTGGAGGAAAAGTTTTATTACTTGGTGGAGATTTTCGGCAAACACTTTCAGTAGTTCCTCATGGTGACCGGACAAATATTGTTGAAGCATGTATAAAGTATAATAAACTGTGGCAAAACTTCCAAATACTTAACCTTACAAACAATATCCGTTCAGTTGATACTAAATTCAGCAATTGGTTGATCCAAGTTGGCAATGGTGATACACCACACATTGACGGTTTGCCTGAAGACATAATTGAAATCCCTTCAAAAATTTTATGTACAGGAAATATTGTCAACAACTTTTTGGGAGAAAGAATTTTAGTTGCTGATGTCTCAAAGATAACAAAAAAATTTATTCTTTGCCCAAAGAACTCTGATGTTGATAGCATAAATGAAGAGGTGCTAAACATTTTGGAAGGAGATACTGTGACATTCCTTAGCTCAAACTCAATTGATGACTCAACTGAGGAAGATATGCAGAACTATCCTATTGAGTTTCTTAATGAGTTAACTCCAACAGGAATGCCGAGGCATAAACTGAACCTTAAAAAGGGAGCAATAATTATGCTCCTCAGAAATATAAACACTAAAAGAGGATTGTGCAATGGAACCCGCCTCTTTGTTAAAGACTTGAAAAGAAACCTCATTGCTCAAGTAATAACAGGTTCAGCGGAAGGGGACATGGTCTTTATTCCACGTATTGATTTAGCTCCATCCTCTACTAATTTGCCATTTACCTTTTAAGAAGACGACAATTTCCAGTTGCATTACCCTTTACCATGACAATTAATAAAGCTCAGGGGCAAACCTTAGAAAAAGTTGGCATTTACTTGCCAGAACCAGTATTCTGCCACGGTCAGTTATATGTTGCATTATCTAGAGTTAGAACTTTTTCAGATGTGGTTGTAAAGGTTGTAGATGGTCCTGAACAAGGCAAACTGTTGCCAAATTCAGATAGAATATTTACAAGAAATGTTGTGTATAAAGAAATTTTATAGAAAAATTTCAAGAGGTTAAAAAATACCTTTTTCCTGAATATCTGATTCAGGTATTGTATATTGCAGATTGTTACAAACTATACTTACTGTATTGTGATATATACGTTTCCATTTTATTTTTATTATTAATTTACTTTTGACTTCTTTCCAAAATATTTCTGACAAAAGAAAATAAAACAAGAAATACAATGTGGTTAAATTATCTTACTATTTAATATAGACTGTTTCTACTAATGTTTATACACTACTTTTCTAGCGCCCGTTATTATAAAGGGCTTAATGTCTAGTAATTAAATAAAGGCAGCCAGGTCATTTTTATCATTCACACCTAAAGATCCCATGGCATTCGTTCTCATTATCCATTCAGCTCCTTTTTGTAATAATTTATGCTTTCCATCTCCTCCTCTCAATGGTAGTTTAACTACTTCTATGCCAGCACACTTTAAAACCTTTTGATCTCCCTGATGTATAGTGTGTATGTGTTCAATGAGGTTTGTCGCTCCGATGCCGGTTTCAATTTATTTCTTATGTTCCCTAAAGCGAATGTATAGGGGCCTGTAAGTTTTGCCTATGTAAAATCGGCCACGTGGACAAAAGATGACATATACAACATATGTAGTTTTACAATTAATAAACTCCAGGACTATATGCTGTATGCCTCCTATATGGATCAGTATACCTTTTGTACATAAAATCGCACATAGAGCAGTGTCCACATCTAAAATTTCCCCTTGGCCGCCACTTGTCCAAACAATTTGTTTGTGAACTCACAAAATTGCTATCAGTGATACCATCTCCTATAGTTTTAGTACGTCTAAAACTAACAATAGGCATATTCTGTGTTCTATCTCTCAAGAGATGATCTCTTTGCAGCATATTCCAATTGTTCAGGATAGTTTTTTTGATTGTTTGGGCCATAGTGGAATATTTAAATGTGAACAGCGCTCTAGCGTTTTTTGGAGTATGTTCTCCAGTTGTATTTTTCTTTTTTTTAGGTAATATCAGGCCATTAGCCCTTTGAGTGTGCGATTGTAGTAGTCGTACCTTCAGCTCGCTACACTGCTCTTCAAATACTTCTGTTTGTAATAATTCTTGCCAACCGTAAAAATTGGCCATAGGGGACCGCTGTCAGGACATGTGGGGGATGGAAAATCCTGAAGTGTAATATAGCATTTGTTGCAGTGGTCTTTCTATATACAGTATAGTGATGTCAAAATATCCGTGTTTAACACTGACTAGAACATCTAAAAACTCAAGTTCTTGCTGTTCTATTCTACTAGTAAATCGCATGGTTACAGTGGCGGAAATAATTATTTGACCCCTCACTGATTTTGTACGTTTGTCCAATGACAAAGAAATGAAAAGTCTCAGAACAGTATCATTTCAATGGTAGGTTTATTGTAACAGTGGCAGATAGCACATCAAAAGGAAAATCGAAAAAATAACTTTAAATAAAAGATAGCAACTGATTTGCATTTCATTGAGTGAAATAAGTATTTGAACCCCTACCAACCATTAAGAGTTCTGGCTCCCACAGAGTGGTTAGACACTTCTACTCAATTAGTCACCCTCATTAAGGACACCTGTCTTAACTAGTCACCTGTATAAAAGACACCTGTCCACAGAATCAATCAATCAAGCAGACTCCAAACTCTCCAACATGGGAAAGACCAAAGAGCTGTCCAAGGATGTCAGAGACAAAATTGTAGACCTGCACAAGGCTGGAATGGGCTACAAAACCATTAGCAAGAAGCTGGGAGAGAAGGTGACAACTGTTGGTGCGATTGTTCGAAAATGGAAGGAGCACAAAATGACCATCAATCGACCTCGCTCTGGGGCTCCACGCAAGATCTCACCTCGTGGGGTGTCAATGGTTCTGAGAAAGGTGAAAAAGCATCCTAGAACTACACGGGAGGAGTTAGTTAATGACCTCAAATTAGCAGGGACCACAGTCACCAAGAAAACCATTGGAAACACATTACACCGCAATGGATTAAAATCCTGCAGGGCTCGCAAGGTCCCCCTGCTCAGGAAGGCACATGTGCAGGCCCGTCTGAAGTTTGCCAATGAACACCTGAATGATTCAGAGAGTGACTGGGAGAAGGTGCTGTGGTCTGATGAGACCAAAATAGAGCTCTTTGGCATTAACTCAACTCGCTGTGTTTGGAGGAAGAAAAATGCTGCCTATGACCCCCAAAACACCGTCCCCACCGTCAAGCATGGGGGTGGAAACATTTTGCTTTGGGGGTGTTTTTCTGCTAAGGGCACAGGACAACTTATTCGCATAAACGGGAAAATGGACGGAGCCATGTATCGTGAAATCCTGAGCGACAACCTCCTTCCCTCTGCCAGGAAACTGAAAATGGGTCGTGGATGGGTGTTCCAGCACGACAATGACCCAAAACATACAGCAAAGGCAACAAAGGAGTGGCTCAAGAAGAAGCACATTAAGGTCATGGAGTGGCCTAGTCAGTCTCCGGACCTTAATCCAATCGAAAACCTATGGAGGGAGCTCAAGCTCAGAGTTGCACAGAGACAGCCTCGAAACCTTAGGGATTTAGAGATGATCTGCAAAGAGGAGTGGACCAACATTCCTCCTAAAATGTGCGCAAACTTGGTCATCAATTACAAGAAACGTTTGACCTCTGTGCTTGCAAACAAGGGTTTTTCCACCAAGTATTAAGTCTTCTTTTGTTAGAGGGTTCAAATACTTATTTCACTCAATGAAATGCAAATCAGTTGCTATGTTTTATTTAAAGTTATTTTTTCGATTTTTCTTTTGATGTGCTATCTGCCACTGTTACAATAAACCTACCATTGAAATGATACTGTTCTGAGACTTTTCATTTCTTTGTCATTGGACAAACTTACAAAATCAGTGAGGGGTCAAATAATTATTTCCGCCACTGTATATCGTTGATGTCATTAAGATACTGTACAAAGGAGTGGAACAGACTCTGATCACCAGCCCATATAATGAAGACATCGATGTATCTTAGAAATATCTTGATGTGTTTAATATATGGATTGTTGACTGTAAAAATATATTTCTCTTCAAAAGTTGCCAAAAATAGATTAGCAAAGGTACAGGAGACTGGTGTCCCCATAGCAGTGCCTGCTATTTGACTGTACCATTGCTGATCATACAAAAAGGAGTTGAGACAATACAAAGGACAATGCTTCCCTTATGAACTCAGTATAGTGTACGTTCTTACCGAGCCTAGTTAATAAACTAAAGATGTTTTGTACACCTCGCTCCTGGGGTATTCTGGTGTACAAACTTTCCACTTCTATTGAAGCCAGCAGGTAATCCCCTTGCCACTCAATTTCTTTGAGAGCTTCAAGAAAGTCACTGGTGTCCTCCAGGTACGATGGAATCACCTGTAAAAGCGGTTGCAACATCTAGTCTAAATATTGGCAAAGGGGCTCGGTCAGTGACCCGATGCCCGACACGATCGAGCGTCCTGGAGGATCCACCAGTGACTTGTGGATTTTCGGCATGTGATACCATACTGGCTTAATAGGAAAAAGTGGAAAAAGTTTTTCTGCAGTTCGTTTGGATAAGATTCCTTTATCTACATATTTCCATAACAAGGCTCTTAATTGTATTTGATATTTACCTATCGAGTTGGTTTTCAGGGGTAAGTAAGTCTTGCCATCACTCAGCTGACATGTTGCCTCTTTCATGTATTGCTTCTTATACATCACCACTATTTTTTCACCCTTGTCGGCCAGTTTAATTATTATGTCTTCATTTTTAGAAATCCAGTCTAGAGCACCACGCTCTCCCCCCTTCAGATTAGAACCCTCCTTAGTTCAGGGCTTTAATTTCCTTCAAAACCTGTCTCTGAAAGAGGTCAAGGCTGGAGCCGGCCGGCAAGGGTGGAGTAAAGGTGGTTTTAACCCCTCTTGAAAACACCTGTTGTGTCTTACTATGCTGTGATTGTGTCTCTGTTACACAGCCTTGCAATTCTAAAAGGGTTTCTATCATCTGTATGTCAGTGTTATCTTGATATTCACCTGAATTAAATTCTAGGGGACCTATAGTAATGGGGGTTTCTACCTCTTTTGCTTCTTCTACACTTAGATTTTTGTCTTGGAAATACTTATACCAAATTCAGTTTCCTCACTGCTTTAAATAAATCTATTTCAAAGTGTGTGTCATTAAACTCATTCACCAAACCAAAACTAAGTCCCTTGGATAGGAGTAACAGACAGTCTGTGTTTAGATGGATTTCAGTCAGGTTGACCACATTATTAGTGATGAGCGGCAGGGGTCATATTCGAATTTGCGATATTTCGCAAATATTTTGTAGAATATTCGTAAAAAATTAGCAAATTCGAAAATTCACGATTTTTTTTTTTTACTCAAAAAATCGGAAAGGTAATGATTGTGTAATATGCGAATTTTTGGAATTCGACTTTTCGGATTCAAATTTTTTTATTGCGAATTTTTCAACTTACAACTATTAGACAAAGAAGATTATAGCACTATATTAGCTAAATTGCTCTATATTCGATTTTTTTCGAATATTCCCTATATTGCTATAACTTAGTTTTTTCGAATATTCGTAATATTCTAAAACAAGAATATTTAGCAATATAGCGAATATTCAAAAAAAAACAAATATAGAGCAAAATTCGTAAACACTACTACTCCTAAAGTCAAGTATATTGCAGCCTTCTTATTGGCCCACAAGCTAGAAGCAGTGAGGGATCATGTGTACTGAAAAAAAAAAAAAAATTAATTCGAAATTACGAATATATATAACTATATTCGAAATATTCGCGAATTTTCGAAGTACCTATATTCGCAATAAAAATTTGAAATTCGAATATTCGTGATCAACACTACACATTATGTCCCACTGGTAGCTCTTGGGTATGTTCCGCACACAGGACTAACGTCTCCAGGCTACTTGTTTCCTTTTGTACCCACTTCTTTGCGGGTTTTTTTTGTTTGGTCTCCCTCTTCTTGTTTTGCTCCTAAAGGGACCACTGATGTATCTGAATAGCTGTCAGGTGCTTTCATATTGGCCCGATCCTGGGGGCACTTGTTTTGATCTTCTGAGGCGCTTGAATCTGAATCGGTCGTCCAGTATTCCCGGATTCGTCGTTTATTCGGGCGCCTCCTTCTCTGTACTCTATAAAATCCAGATCATCTTGGAATTGGGAGATATCTTTATATACTCTTAATCCATGTGGGACTCTCTTGTGTGCAACAGGATTTCAATGAGTTAATTGTCCAAAATAAGCGCACCTCTTTTTCAGACAGCTGAATTACTTTCATTTCCAGTGTCTTTATACTCATGACCTGTAGGCTGTCCTTTTCATTGCATTGTGCAAAAAATGTGCCCGCATCTAAACGTCCTTGATTTACAAAGATGACTATGATAATGGAAAAATCTTTGACTGGATGATCCAAAGAAAGAGTACAGAGGAGGCGGCACCCGAATAAAAGGCGAATCCGGGAATACTGGACGACAGATTCAGATTCAAGCGCTTCAGAAGATCAAAACAAGTGCCCCCAGGATCGGGCCAATATAAAAGCACCTGACAGCGATTCAGATACATCAGCGGTCCCTTTAGGAGCAACACAAGAAGAAGGAAACCGAACAAAAAAAAAACCGCGAAGAAGTGGGTACAAAAGGAAACAAGTAGCCTGGAGACGTTAGTCCTGTGTGCAGAACATACCCAAGAGCTACCAGTGGGACATAATGTGGTCAACCTGACTGAAATCCATCTAAACACAGACTGTCTGTCACTCCTATCCAAGGGAATTAATTTTGGTTTCGTGAATGAGTTTAATGACACACACTTTGAAATAGATTTATTTAAAGCAGTGAGGAAACTGAATTTGTATAAGTATTTCCAAGACCTAAAAATATAAGTGTAGAAGAAGCAAAAGAAGTAGAAACCCCCATTACTATAGGTCCCCTAGGATTTAATTTACAGTTGTATCATCATTAGCGCTCCCTACAGACTCGCATCAGCGCGTAACGATAGCGAATTTCATTTGTGAACCCGAAGCGCTGGGTGGTGCAATTTTGCTGAGTGAACACCAGATGGCGCTTGGAACTACCCGGACCCGCTTGGAACTACAGTACATGGGAGAGTAGGCTGTAAACTGCTGTCCCCCCCCCCCCTTCATCACGCACACGGCCAAAAAGCAGAAATGGGGTGTCGGGGAAGTTCACAAGACAGCTACTGTACACTGGTCAACCAATATTAACTGGACAGATTAATATCAAAAACATCGGACCCCCAAGGAGTCATAATAATCACCAAACAAATGAATAAAAATAACTTACATATGTATGAAGATCCAAACAACTTTATTATAAGTATATATAAACATATAAACAATACATACATATATAATAAAACAGGCAGCACAAGGCGGGACACATAGATGAGTAGCAGGACCCAAGGAGAGGCCGGGAGATCGATGCATGAAATAACAGGGAAAAAGAATGCTAGCTGAAAGAGCATACCTCAAAACCTCATAGCAGCAATGCCCCAAACAAAGTGCAAGGGAGGCGATTGTAGAGATTGCGGTTGAAATAAAAAGGACAAAGTATAAACATACCCAGTATGGTGCAGAGATCTCTCGGCCGACTCCTGACCCAACGCCGTTTCGCCAGCAGATCTGGCTTCTTCCGGGGATACTTTCAGCTAGCATTCTTTTTCCCTGTTATTTCGTGCATCGATCTCCCGGCTTCTCCTTGGGTCCTGCTACTCATTTGTGTGTCCCGCCTTGTGCTGCCTGTTTTATTATATATGTATGTATTGTTTATATATACTTATAATAAAGTTGTTTGGATCTTCATACATATGTAAGTTATTTTCATTCATTTGTTTGGTGATTAGCTACTGTACACTGTACCACATTGCGATTTCAACTTTCTCAAATCCGACAATAAATTCTAGCATGGAGCTGTTCCCATGGTGATGGGGACGCTCCATGAGCACAGAAGTCGGCAGAAGCTCTAAGTTGAAATCGCAATGCGATTTTATAGAACTTGAATTAATCACATTGCGATTTAAACTTTCTCCATGCGAGAGAACTTTCTCATGGAGCGTCCATAATGGGGACGCTCCATAACCACGGAAGTCGGCAGAAGCTCTGTTGAAATCGCAATGCGATTTATAAAACTTGAATTAATCGCATTGCGATTTCAACTTTCTCAAATCCGACAGTACATTCTAGCATGGAGGCGTTCCCATGGTGATGGGGACGCTCCATGAGCACAGAAGTCGGCAGAAGCTCTAAGTTGAAATCGCAATGCGATTTATAGAACTTGAATTAATCGCATTGCGATTTCAACTTAGCACTGCTATATTCCATATTCGTTAACTTCGTTAATACAACTTTAAGTTTCATTCGTACGCGAATACAACTTAGAGCAAGGTGCCAATATGAAATTTGCCTGCCTAATGCCTATACAGTCTACTTTGTTTTGATCGTTATCGTGATAATACGTAATTTAAATAATCGTGTTTGTGCGTCTGTACGTGCGTGCCTGTCTTTGGATCGCGAGGAGAGTGGAGAGAGACGAATCTGACGAAAATAGCAAAAAGCAATTTCGATCCAGAAGAGCCTCTTGCTTATCAGAGTGTACACATCGGCCGTTAACCCGATACAGTCGGACACCTGTCGGTCTAGGCGTTCCCTGAGGCTGGATCCGGAGGGCGGCTGTCGATGGGTTGGCTGCAAGAATGATCTCATATACGAAGTGACCAACATATCTTCAAACCGCCCTCTTTTTTCAGGGGAGGTAGGATTGGTACCCGCACCTGTTTCGCTGTGGGTGGAAATTCCTCTGGCAGTGCCCGCAACAGCAGAATGCAGCATCTCTCGCAGCATGGCCTGGAAATGCTGCATTCTGACAGCCCTCTGTGATGCTGGTAACATGTCTTCTATTTTCTGTTTGTACCGGGATTATAAGTACGTTGCCACCCAGTACAGGTTCTTGACATTTATGCTTTTTATACGGGGTCCCTCTTCAAACACTGGAGCATGAAGGCCCCCCATTTGCACTAAATTGGAAACGGTGAAGTGCCCTAGCTCCTGCTCCTCGCCAAGGAGAATGTCGTCCTCGGTCTCCTCCCCCCAGCCAAGAACACCACCAGATATCCCCGAAAAGTTTAAAACCTGCTCTTCTTGCTCCTCCTTCTCCTCTGACACCTCTAGAGACTCCTGCTGATGTGTCTTAGATGGAGTTTCCCCCCCCCCCCGGGAATTCATTCAGCATTGCGACTTCCTCATCAACCAGCTCCTGCTCCACGACGGCTTGATCAATGACAACGCAATGCACGCTCCAGAAAGAAGGCATAAAGGTACGATGTCACTGATGGTGCCCTGGCTGCGACTGACCAGTTTGGTGATCTCATCAAATGGCCGCAGAAAACTGCATGCGTCGCGCATGAGCAGCCACTGGCACAGTGAAAAGAAGCTCCCCAATGCCTGTCCTGCTGCAGAGTCTGTACAGGTAGTTGTTAATGGCACGTTTCTGCTGGAGCATCCTATCAAGCATATACAAGGTGGAGTTCCAGCGCGTCGGGCAGTCACAAATCAAACGTCTGGCGGGCAAGTTGTGTCGCCGCTTAACATCAGCAAGGCGAGCCATGGCCGGGTAAGATCTAAAATGGCCAGAGATTTCCCTGGCCTGCCGCAAGACATCCTGGACCCCAGGGTATATGGCAACAAATCGCTGCACGACTAAGTTCAGGACATGTGCCATTGGCACCGTTGTCGCACACCACTTTACCAACTGTCAAATTGAGAGGGGCTAGCCACTGATCGACCTGTGACCGCAGAGCTGAAAGGAGTGCAGGACCGGTGTGGCTCTTGGCT
Source organism: Bufo bufo (assembly GCF_905171765.1). Taxonomy (NCBI): domain Eukaryota; kingdom Metazoa; phylum Chordata; class Amphibia; order Anura; family Bufonidae; genus Bufo; species Bufo bufo. The sequence continues at coordinate 28,384 of NW_024400310.1, forward strand.
TCCAGGCACAACAGCCGCAGCACAGCATGGCAACGTCTCACCTGGCACGTCGAATAGGTTCTGGGGAGCTGGGGGGGTGCAGCGGAAGAGGCAGTAGCGGTGGAAAAGGAGGAGTCGGCTGAGGAGGAGATTGAAGATGGAGTAGGAGGAGCAGAAGAAGAGGCAGGCCTGCATGCAATCCCTAGCAGTAACCCCAAATCCCCACGGGTGCCACAGGTCACATGTTTGATGGCCATCAGAAGGTTCACCCAGTGGGCAGTAAAAGTTATATACCTTCCCTGCCCATGTTTGCTAGACCATATGTCTGTGGTCAGATGTATCTTGGCACCGATAGTGTGTGCCAGAGATATATTAACCTGCTGCTGAAAGTGGCCACAAAGTTCAGGGATGCCCTTCTGGGAGAAATATTTCCTTACGGGGACCTTCCATTGTGGTGTGCCAATGGCCACAAATTTTCTAAAAGCCTCCGAGTCCAACAATTTATATGGCAGTAGTTAGCAGGCTAGCAGTTCTGACAAGCCAGCAGTCAGTAGGGTTGAGCGAACCGCTTCCTCCTCCTCTACAGCCTCCTCATCCGGTCAGCATAACACCTTCACCACCAACTTCAGCACAGCCAGGGGTAAACGACAGCAGGCAGTTTTAAAACGTACCGGTATCTGTTTGGGGGACAAACCCCACACCACGCAGGAGCTGTAAAGTTCGGGTTCGTACTGAACTTTAGGATTTTTGGACCCCGGACCGAGCCCGAACATTTCTGTAAAAGTTCGGGATCGGTGTTCGGCGATTTCTTGGCGCTTTTTGAAAGGCTGCAGAGCAGCCAATCAACAAGCGTTTAACTGTGTGCCCTTAGAAGCCATGACAGCCATGCCTACTAATGGCATGGCTGTGATTGGCCAGTGCAGCATGTGACCCAGCCTCTATATAAGCTGGAGTCACGTAGCACTGCACGTCACTCTCCTGTGCTTACTGTAGGGATAGGATTCTGCTGCTGTGAGGGAGAGAATAGGACAGAATCTTTAATCAGAACTCCAATTGAACTCAGCTATCTACATAGATTTTGTTGTGTGGGTGCAGTGCACAATCTTTTTACCCTGCCCTGGACCCAGTGACAGAGAAAAATAACTTTTATCCGTCAGTTAGGTGGGCGGCAGTGGCCATTTTATGCAATCTCAGTGCACCAGCACTGCATATGTGCTTTTGTGACATTCAAATCCAAGTTTGAAATACTGCAATAATAATCTTGTTTTAAAAAAAACACCCTTGGCAATATCCTATATCTGGTGCCTTTGAAGCATTAGTCAGTGTGCAATTTAAGATAGAAATACAGCTATAATTTTCTGGGTTTTAAAAAAACACCCTTTTTGGGCAAAATATAAAATTTTACAGCCCTTGCTGCATCTGCACGTGTGAATTTCAATCGTTATATATTGCTGTCATATTCTGTTAGATTTAAAAAAAGCACCCTTTTCGGGCAAAATACTAAATATTTCAGCCTTTGCTGCATCTGTTATTGTTAAAAACAAGCTTGAAATACTTCAATAATTCAATTACCTAGTAGACAGGTAAAAAAAAATTCATTAATTTTTCTGTGACATTCTTGGGTGACATTTTACCATTTTTGCCGTGAATAAACCCCTGCTCTGTATAGATGACAGAGATCGAAGTTTTAAAAATCATCTGTTCCATTGGTGGGTGACATTAACCCATTTCTGGCGATGAAAAACCCCTGCTCTGCATAGGTGACAGGGAATTCAATTTGTAAAATTCGTCTTTAATTGGCCCTTTCATTTGATCCTTCTGCTTTAATAATTTGTCCCACATTTCAGCTCGATCACATTGCAGCCTTTGACCTCCCTTGGATGTGGTCTCCCTTTCTCACGCTCCCTCTCCGGCGTGGAACCCTGATTCGCCGATAACCGTGATCAACATGGTAGGCTCAGAAAAGAACATCGAAAGTTGATAGAGAAGATATCCAAATGGATCGTGGACGTCACGGGGACATGAGATCAGGCAGAAGTTATCTAGAGTCAACAAAGCGGCAGCAGGGCCTCTCCTGTCTAACGTTTCCAAATCCAAAATACCCCAGTGACATTCCCTATAATTTTTTAGTAATCATTCCAATAACAGGGCATCTTAAGAGTCCTGTATTGTTATTTATCGTCACTACCTCCCCGAATCAGGAGTGTGTAATTTTCGCTGGGCTCACTCCTTTCCTTCAATTCTTCCGTTTTAATAGCTTCTCCCACATTTCCGCTCAATCACAATTAAATTTCATCCATTGATCTCCCTTGGATGTGGTCTCTCTTTCTCACGCTCCCTCTCCGGCGTGGAACCCTGATTCGTTGATAACCATGATCAACATGGTAGGCGCAGAAAACAACATCGAAAGTTGATGCAGCAGATATCCAATTGGATTGAGAACATCACAGGGACGTGCGACATGGTGGGACAGTATGTTTGCACATGCCTACACAAACTGACTTATGGGTCTGCCCCCTGCAACTTCTGGGTCCCCAAATTGGGCACATAGCCTGAGCTTGCCCTTTACGCCTTGGAGGTGCTGGCCTGCCCTGCAGCCAAAGTATTGTCTGAATGTATGTTTAGCATGACTGGAAAAGTTATCACAGGTTATATTTCCCAATATTTTGGGGTGTACCCGATTTTAAAAAAATTTAAAATTTAAAACCAAAAAGCAGTGTAGTCTACCTTCTCCTCCTCCATTGCCGTTTCCACCTAAACCGCCACATCCACTGCCTCCTCAACCTCCTACTCCATATGGACCTCAACCTCCTAGATCAAGATTATTTTTTATTTTTACGTATTTTATGTTATTTAAAGTCATTTCCCGGGGGGCGGAGCCAGCATCTGAGCCGAATGGCCGTGTGAAGCTAGAGCTCCGTTTGAAAAGGTGCCCTTACAGCCTGTAAATCCGCCTGTCTGGTCGAAATATGGTGAAGATTGGAGGCCCTAAAACGGGTGAACCGGCGAATCAATCCAAATCGTCCATCAACAATGGAGAAATGGACAAATTTATAAAAAAAGCCGCCGCTACTTATGTGAGCAGGGAAGCCAAGATGGCGCCGGCGTCTCCACACACAGCCAGCCGAAAGCAAGCAGAGTCTTCTCAAGGCGCACAGGGAGGCGAGGATGAACGCGACACCCTCCCGATATCCCGCTCTTACCTGAGAGACACCCTGACCTCATCACTAGCCTCTGCCTTGGAACCTATGTCGACCATATAGGGCACAGAGTGGAGATGTTGGAGGACTCACAGGTGGCTCTGATAGATCAAACAGCGGTCACACAAAAGCTACAGGCAGTAGAAATAAACCTGAACTCCATATATAACGCAATTGAAGATCAGGAAAACCGTGGACGTCGCAATAACTTGCGCTTCAGAGGTATACCTGAAACAGTTGCCCAGGGAGATATCCCTAACACAATTGTGCAAATCTGCCTGTCCCTCTTGGGTCCTGACTAGGTACATGAAGTGTTGCTTGAAAGAGCCCTGAAACCCAAGCCGGCTCCCACAGCACCACCGAGAGACATCATCTGCAAATTTCTCAGCTTCCCAGTAAAAGAAGCTGTCCTCTCTAAAGCAAGAGACATACAAGCTGTTAAATGGGACGGCCATGATATTCTGGTCTTCCAGGACCTTTCTCAAACCACTCTTAAAAAAAAAAAAAAGGAGAGCCCTCAAGCCCCTAACAGATTGGCTCAGGGGAAGGAAAATTCCCTACAGATAGACATTCCCATTTGGCCTCACCTTTGTATTTGAGGGACACAGGATGTCCATTACATCTCATCTGGATACAGTCTATGACCATCTGAACATCGACCCACTTGACATCCAGGACTGGGATCAGGTTCAGGACCTGATGGGACTGCCAGCCCTCCCTCCTTCCGAATCTTGGGACAAACAGCTCACCCCTAAGCAGCAAAGAGGAAGAAGGAGCGCAGAAATCTACTCCAAGAAGGCTGCCGCTAGGAGATTAAGAACTTATCATTTAGGTGATCAATCAGCCTTGAGCTAACTCAGGCAATGCCAATTGCTGTCTCCCTCTTTCTCCTCCCTATCCTATGTCCTATTATCTTTCTTTTCTCCCATAGGACAACCTCAATCCTCAGCCCCCTCTGGTATCACCTGTCCAGCATCAAAAAAAAAAAAATAGGGCACCGAAACATTTTTCTTTCCCCCCCCCCCGATCACTGATTACTTATTATCTATCTTTACTAAGTGATCTACACTTTATCACTACAACCTTTATACTACCCACCACATCCTGTTGTTGCTAATAGTAATGCAAATAGTAATGTGGTTTTGTTATTCCAAGTTTAAAATGTTTTAGACCGTTTGTACTACAAGTAGATGTTTTGCTGATAGCAATACTAAGACATAGACTGAAATTGCTTATGATGATTATGAGAGCAGCTACTGGAGGGCTGATCCCTTCCCTTTTATCAAATTAAGATGGCAGATTTAACCATAGTCTCATATAACGTCAAGGGTATTAACGCCCCATCCAAAAGATGCCAAATCCTTTCATTCCGGGAAAAAAAAGAAAATAATTGCTCTATCCTGCTACTGCAGGAAACACATTTCAAATTTAACCACTATCCAAACTTATCCCATTCCAAATATCCATCCTGGTTTCATTGTGGTTCAAATTCGGCAGCCTCAAGAGGCATGAGTGTAGGATTTAGAGGGGATGTGCCTTTCCAGTACTGCTCTCTCATACAGGATCCAGATGGACGCTATATTTTACTCAAGGGACATATATCCAACCAGGTCTATACATTTATTAATATTTATGCCCCCAACACCAACCAACGAAACTGGTTTTGATGCATTACCCCCAATAATAGATACTTTTAAAGAGGGCATAGTTATTATGGGAGGAGACTAATGTGCCATTGGACCCTCAGATGGACTCAACTTCCCATAAATCAACCCTATCTCACAAAGCGTTAAACGCTATTAAAAAACAGCTCCACAACCAACACCTTATAGATGTTTGGAGAGCCCTCAACCCAAAATCCAAAGACTATACATTCTTCTCCCATGTCCATGGCTCCTACCACAGACTGGACCATATTTTGATTTCTAAAGAACACCTCTCACTATGCAACAAAGCCTGGATTGAATCAATCCACCTTTGACCATTCGCCAGTCATGGCATCCATATCTACCCCTCAAATGTCCGCCAGATCTAGTAGCTGGAGACTTAATGAGCAGTTAATATTCACAAGGGAGCAGATTCTTAAGTTACAGGAATCCATGGAGGAATTTTTCTCCATAAATGCCCTCCCAGATACTTCCCCCATGTGATCTGGGATACCCATAAATCTTACATGAGAGGACAGTTTATCAACGCAGGTTCAATACTTAAAAGGAAAAGGAAAGCGCACTTAGATTACTTGCTATCAGAGATCCCAAAAATAGAAACCCTCCACAAAAAATCCCTCCAGGATGCCCAGTTATCCCGACTTTGTAGTCTCCGGTCTGAATTAAAAAATTACCTAAACACACAATCATCTAAGTTCTTCTTACATTCACAATACAAATTTTTCACACATGGGGACAAGGCCTCCAAATTCATGATGATTAGGATCAAAAAGAGAAGAGCACAAATTATATTAAAAAAAATAGCTAGGCCAGACGGGAGCCTTGCCCTAACAAAAGAAATAGCCAAGCTATTCCAAGAATATTATCAGACCCTCTACAACATCCCCCAGAAAGAAAGGGACGCAGATTAATCCTCTTCTTGTCATCCAATTAAACAGTTCCTCCAAAACATCCTTCTTCCTAAGCTAGAAGAATCCCAAAAGAAGGCACTAAGTTCCCCATTCACAACTGAAGAACTGGCCTTAGCTATAAAAAACCTTCCTAAAAACAAAGCTCCTGGCCCGGATGGCCTACCAGCCTTATACTACCGTACTTTTAGTGGATCTCTGGTCCCACACCTGCTAAAAATCTGCAATTTATCGCTACAAGGCACTCCCCTGTCCCCAGACATGACTAAGGCACATATTACCATCATCCCCAAAGAAGGGAAAGACCCAACTCAATGTGCAAATTACCGCCCCATATCTCTTTTGAACTTAGATCTGAAGCTTTTAGCCAAAATGACGGCTAACAGTCTTTTCCCCCTCCTCCCGCTGCTCATCCTCCGAGACCAGACGGGGTTTGTGGCTGGAAGAGAGAGTAAGAAAACTATGCCAGATTAATTAATGCCTTGTTCCATGCCAGAAAATACTCCCTCCCCCTTGTTCTTCTCAGCACTGATGCTGAGAAAGCATTTGATAGGGTGAAATGGGACTTCATGGCCATCACACTAGAAAAATTTGGATTCCCTTCAGCTTACATTATGGCAATCCTTTCAATGTATTTAAATGCCTCAGCATCAGTGATTGTGAACAATTCCCTTTCCCCTTCTTTTGTTATTAAGAATGGAACTAGACAGGGCTGTCCCCTCTCATCTTTGTATTAATTATGGAACCCTTACTTCAAACTATCCGCCAAGAAATAAAAAAAGCATTAATCTGGGGGGCAGGATCATAAGGTCGCTGCTTTTGCAGATCTTATGATAATCACAACCAACCCTGAAACCTCCCTGCCCATTGTTTATAACATTCTAGAAGTTTTTAGCGCTCTATCAAACTTCAAAATCAATCTGAATAAATCCAATGTCCTCCCAGTAGGTCTTAGACCGTCTGTTAAACAAAAACTAGCCAAAACGTCCCCATTTAACCACCTCAGCCCCCCTAGCTTAAACACCCTTAATGACCAGGCCACTTTTTACACTTCTGACCTACACTACTTTAACCGTTTATTGCTCGGTCATGCAACTTACCACCCAAATGAATTTTACCTCCTTTTCTTCTCACTAATAGAGCTTTCATTTGGTGGTATTTCATTGCTGCTGACATTTTTACTTTTTTTTGTTATTAATCGAAATTTAACGATTTTTTTGCCAAAAAATGACATTTTTCACTTTCAGTTGTAAAATTTAGCAAAAAAAAGACATCCATATATAAATTTTTCTCTAAATTTATTGTTCTACATGTCTGATAAAAAAAAAATGTTTGGGTAAAAAAAAAAATGGTTTGGGTAAAAGTTATAGCGTTTACAAACTATGGTACAAAAATGTGAATTTCCGCTTTTTGAAGCAGCTCTGACTTTCTGAGCACCTGTCATGTTTCCTGAGGTTCTACAATGGCCAGACAGTACAAACACCCCACAAATGACCCCATTTCGGAAAGTAGACACCCTAAGGTATTCGCTGATGGGCATAGTGAGTTCATAGAACTTTTTATTTTTTGTCACAAGTTAGCGGAAAATGATGATTTTTTTTTTTCTTACAAAGTCTCATATTCCACTAACTTGTGACAAAAAATAAAAACTTCCATGAACTCACTATGCCCATCACGAAATACCTTGGGGTGTCTTCTTTCCAAAATGGGGTCACTTGTGGGGTAGTTATACTGCCCTGGCATTTTAGGGGCCCAAATGCGTGCGAAGTAGTTTGAAATCAAAATCTGTAAAAAATGGCCGGTGAAATCCGAAAGGTGCTCTTTGGAATGTGGGCCCCTTTGCCCACCTAGGCTGCAAAAAAGTGTCACACATGTGGTATTGCCGTACTCAGGAGAAGTTGGGCAATGTGTTTTGGGGTGCCATTTTACATATACCCATGCTGGGTGAGAGAAATATCTTGGTAAAAGACAACTTTTCCCATTTTTTTTATACAAAGTTGGCATTTGACCAAGATATTTATCTCACCCAGCATGGGTATATGTAAAATGACACGCTAAAACACATTGCCCAACTTCTCCTGAGTACGGTGATACCAGATGTGTGACACTTTATTGCAGCCTAGGTGGGCAAAGGGGCCCACATTCCAAAAAGCACCTTTCAGATTTCACCGGCCATTTTTTACAGATTTTGATTTCAAACCACTTCTCACGCATTCGGGCCCCTAAAATGCCAGGGCAGTATAACTACCCCAAAAATGACCCCATTTCGGAAAGTAGACACCCTAAGGTATTCGCTGATGGGCATGTTGAGTTCATAGAACTTTTTATTTTTTGTTTTTATTAAAGCGTGAGAAGAAGTCTGGAATATAAATGTCTAAAATTTTTACGCATTTGGATTCCGTGAGGGGTATGTGAGATTTTATTTTTTGACACAAATTAGTGGAATATGAGACTTTGTAAGGAAAAAAAAAATTATTTCCGCTAACTTGGGCCAAAAAAAATGTCTAAATGGAGCCTTACAGGGGGTGATCAATGACAGGGGGGTGAAAAATGACAGGGGGGTGATCAGGGAGTCTATATGGGGTGATCACCCCCCTGTCATTGATCACCCCCCTGTAATGCTCCATTCCGATGTCCGTATGTGTTTTGCAGATCCGATCCATGTATCCGTGGATCCGTAAAAAACATACGGACATCTGAATGCAGCCTTACAGGGGGGTGATCAATGGCAGGGGGGTGATCAATGACAGGGGGGTGATCAGGGAGTCTATATGGGGTGATCACCCCCCTGTCATTGATCACCCCCCCTATAAGGCTCCATTCAGATGTCCGTATGTGTTTTGCGGATCCGATCCATGTATCCGTGGATCCGTAAAAAACATACGGACATCTGAATGCAGCCTTACAGGGGGGTGATCAATGACAGGGGGGTGATCAATGACAGGGGGGTGATCAGGGAGTCTATATGGGGTGATCACCCCCCTGTAAGGCTCCATTCAGACGTCTGTATGTGTTTTGCGGATCCGATCCATGTATCCGCGGATCCGTAAAAAACATACGGACGTCTGAATGGAGCCTTACAGGGGAGTGATCAATGACAGGGGGGTGATCAATGACAGGGGGGTGATCAGGGAGTCTATATGGGGTGATCACCCCCGTCATTGATCACCCCCCTGTAAGGCTCCATTCAGACGTCCGTATGTGTTTTGCGGATCCGATCCATGTATCAGTGGATCCGTGAAAATCATGCGGACGTCTGAATGGAGCCTTACAAGGGGGTGATCAATGATAGGGGGGTGATCAGGGAGTCTATATGGGGTGATCAGGGGTTAATAAGGGGTTAATAAGTGACAGGGGGGGTGTAGTGTAGTGGTGTTTGGTGCTACATATTACTGAGCTACCTGTGTCCTCTGGTGGTCGATCCAAACAAAAGGGACCACCAGAGGACCAGGTAGCAGGTATATTAGACGCTGTTATCAAAACAGCGTCTAATATACCTGTTAGGGGTTAAATAAATCGCTTCTACAGCCTGCCAGCGAACGATCGCCGCTGGCAGGCTGGAGATCCACTCGCTTACCTTCCGATCCTGTGAACACGCGCGCCTGTGTGCTCGCGTTCACAGGAAATCTCGCGTCTCGCGAGATGATGCACGGATGCGTCCAGATGGAATGAATCGACCGCCTTCAGGACACATCCGTGCGTTAGGCGGTCGGGAGGTGGTTAACTGGGAAGCTCCCTTTCTCACTTATATAGGGATCAAAATACCTCAGGATATAAATAA
>NW_024400311.1:0-37716 GCF_905171765.1 Bufo bufo
AGACAAACCCATAGTGCGGGCAAAATGGGCATCTATCAAATTTACCCCTGCTCCACTCTCTAGAAAGAAAGAAATAGTCTCCGTCTTAACACCAAAAACAATAAATGCTGGCAACACAAATTGCGATGTACGTATGGAGGAAACATATACCCCCCGGCTGACATCCTCCACACAGCCTGGGGTTAGTAGTTTTCCGACGATCTTTTGTTTCTGAGGAAAGAAGGACAGACATTAATGAAATGACCCCTCTCCCCACAAAAAAAAACAAACCCCACGCCTACGGCGAGCCTCAGGATGACGGCCCTGACGAGTAGTTCCTCCTAGCTGCATAGGCTCGTCTAAGTCTGTACAGACTAACTGCTGCTTGGGAGGGGTTACCAATTGCTCCGGTTTTTTCAACCTGTCCCTAAGGCGTCTATCTATTCGGATAGAAAGGGACATAACCGCATCAAGGGAAAAGGGGGTTTCATATAATGCAAGCGCATCCTTAACCCTTTCGGATAACCCAGAGCAGAACTGACTCCTGAGAGCCGGGTCGTTCCATTAAGTATCCGTAGCCCACCTACGGAAGTCAGAGCAATACTCCTCTACTGGCCGCTCTCCTTGTAGGAGTCTCCGTAAACTTGATTCAGCCAGTGCGACTCGGTCAGGGTCGTCATATATGAGACCCAAGGCCCCAAAAAACTCATCCACTGACCGAAGAGCCTGGGAATCAGAGGGTAAAGAGAATGCCCAGGACTGCGCGTCCCCCTGCAGCAGGGAAATAAAAAACCCCACCCGCTGTTCTTCATTACCAGAGGAGTAAGGGCGCAGTTTAAAATATAATTTACAGGCCTCACGTACCAATGCCTTTAATCCTGCCACCTCCAAAGACAGGCCATGAAAGTGTTTGGACAGAGCAGCAATTGGATCCATACTGGATTCTAAGTAGGTAAAATTATTATAATTTTTTTTTTTTTTTACCTACACAAAATAAGGGCCAGATATAATGTAATGACCGGCGTCACGCACAGGGAGGGAAAAGGCAAAGCCCTGCCCAAGGGAGAGGGAAAGGTGGTGACCCCTGACTCACCTTGCGGCTGGCACCTGACTGCCCTGACGTCCCTAAACGGGTTCCTCACCCGTGCGGCGATCACGTGCCTAAACCCTGACTTTCCCTAGAATGAGCCCTAGATAGTGAACGGGCCGGTGGGATCGCTAGTCCGCACCACTGACACTAAGAGGGAAACACCAGGGAGAGGACAGACAATACAGACAAACACATACACCCAGGTGGGCGACCACAGCAGACCACAAAGGTCCAACAGGGATCCGGAGGGTAACGTTCTGGACCAACTACCAGAGAACGCAGTAACACAGCTCCAGAGGATCAGTATAGAAGTCCAGGCAGGAAGCTCTATATCTGGCAACCAGAGAAGTGCGAGAGGGGAATATAAGGAGTTTGGGAGTGCTGGACAAGAAACAGCTGAGGAGAAGGAGCTACGGATCCCTGAGTGAGCCAAAAAGGGTTGCAAAGCAAACCCAGAAAGCTACCATAAGGAAACAGCCCTATCTTACATAGAGCGCGCAGCCAACCGCTGTGACTTCCTGACCCCGGGTATAACGGAGTCAGGCGTGGGTCTTGACACCCTCGTGACAGGAGAATTTTGTTAGGAGAATTGTCTTGGCACGACCTACTTGAGGTGCTTTGTGGCGGAGAATCAGGAGGACTGGTCCTCATTCCTGCCCTTAGAGGAGTTTGCTTTGAATAACCGTAGACAGGAATCCACGGGTAAGTAGCCATTTTTTGGCGCATATGGTTTTCATCCTCAGTTTGGTACCTTTTCTGGGACTAGTTCCTCTGGGATGCCAGAGGAGGAAAGATTTTCTTCTACCTTATCCTCTATCTGGCGGAGGATACAAGTGAATTTGGAGACGATGGGTGAGAGATATAAGCGAATGGCTGACCGGAGACGTGTGACTGGTCCGGACCAGTGTGTGGGTGATCTGGTGTGGTTGTCCACTAAAAATATTAAATTGAGAGTGCCATCTTGGAAACTGGGTCCAAGATTTATTGGCCCGTACAAAATATCTGCGCTGATCAATCCAGTAGCGTTTCGACTGGATCTTCCGCAGACTTGGAAGATCCATGATGTGTTCCATAGATCTTTATTGAAAAAATATGTGAGACCAGTGGAACCATCGCCATTGCCCCCTCCTCCTGTTCTGGTCGATGGAAATTTAGAGTTTGAGATCTCCAGGATTCTTGACTCTAGAGTTCTTCGGGGTTCCCTTCAGTACCTGGTACACTGGAGGGGATACGGCCCCGAGGAGAGGATGTGGGTTCCGGCACTGGAGGTCAACGCCAGACGACTGGTTAGGGCTTTTCACAGAGCCCACCCGGATAAGGTTGGTCCGGGGTGCCCGGAGGTCACCCGTAGAAGGAGGGGTACTGTCATGCCCTGCTCGGACAGTGTGCGGAGGTCTGTTAGATTGGCAGCATGTGTCTAACCTTTTGTTTGTTTTGGAATCATGCTGGATCCGCCTTCCTTCAGGTGCTCTGGGTGGGGTCATTGGTTTAAATTGCCTTCACTCCCAGAGGGCCATGCGGGTTATAGCATTCTGTCTGGCCTTGGATTCTAGGAAGGAAGGATTGTCTGTTCCAGCTCAGATAAGTTTGGTTTGTGTTTGTGTTGTTTGCGGTCTAGGCTATTTGTGTGTCTTCTGCCCCTTCTCCCCTTTCACTATCTCAGGGATTCTAGGGTGTTTGCAGTCCACTCACGAGGACACATCATTCCTACCATCTAGGCCTGAATGTGGGCTTAGCAGCATAGGGAGAGAAGTCAGGGATGTGCTAGGAGGTGACCTTTCCCCAGCATCTAGCCTAGACACTTGTGTATTTGGTTGTCTGTGTATCTGAGTTCCTGTCCGCCGTGACAGCTGCTGCTGCTTGAAAGGCCTTAGAGTAACCACCCGCCCCACAATCTAATTTAGGTTTTGGATCCAACAAACCCAACTTGCTTTTGAGGGCTGCATTAATCTGCAGGTTACCGTCGTACAGCTCTACAGATAACTTTCCATCTGCATCTTTCTCAACAATCTGTGCCCTCAGTCTTTCATCCAGACTCTGTCATTGTGCCACTCTGTGACCTCCTCATGCTGTTGCCAACTCCAGAATCTGTCATTGAGCCACTCTGTAGCCTTGTGATGCTGTCGCCAACTCCAGACTCTTTCATTGTGTCACTCTGTGGCCTTCTCATACTGCTGCAAACTACACACTCTGTCATTGTGCCACTCTGTGGCCTCCTCTTGCTGCCGCCACCTCCAGAATCTCTGTCATTGAGCCACTCTGAAGCCTCCTGATGCTGTCACTAACTCCAGACTCTGTCATTGTGCCACTCTGTGGCCTTCTCATACTACTGCGAACTTCATACTGTGTCATTTTGCCACTCTGTAGCCTTCTTGACGCTAACATGGACCTGTAAGACTGAGTTAATACTTGAGTTATTTGGTCAGTTTTGGCCCCGTGACTGCTTAAATAACTGAAGTGTGCAGTGATTCTAATAGCGACGCCTGTCATCTGCATGTCATCCTCACTGACAGTATTATTTCACTAACCCAGCACACTCTCTATGCGTGTTACTGCAATGCACAGTGTTCTACATCCATATAAATGCTCTCTGCAGCCCGGAAATAGCCATTTTTTAACGCGATTCGCCGCGAATAAATTCGGATTGAAGCTAATTTTTTCTGAAAATTATGTGAACCAGCCAAATCAAATTTTTGACAAATTTGCTCAGCTCTAGTCATAACATCTGTGTGGGGGCCCAATGTGGGCATAACTACTGTGAACAGGTGCATTGAAGCCATAACTACTATGAAGGGGTGCAATGAAGGCATAACTACTGTGAAGGGGTATAATGAGGCCATTACTACTGTGAGGGGGGCACAATGTGGTCATAAATACTGTGAGGGGTAAAACATTAAGGCATAACAACTGTGAGGGGAACAATGTTTTTAAGTATGCAGGGGCAGGGTTCAAGAGAAAGGACCGACCCCAGGTGCCAAACATCTTAGGCACACCACTGAGTGGCAAAGAAAAATATGCTTTAAGCATCAAGCGTTGTATACGTTTTTCAGCTCTTTTTTTTTACCATCTGGTAGTATTGCCCCAAACTTCACCTATGTTAGAGAGAAATCTTCCACTTAATTCTATACACTGACCAAACCCAGACTACCTTGCACTCCAAAATTAGGCATATTAAGGTCTCTTTGCTCCTAACTTTAACCCCTTAAGGACTCAGCCCTATTTCACCTTAAGGACTTGGCCATTTTTTGCAAATCTGAACAGTGTCACTTTAAGTGCTCATAACTTTAAAACGCTTTGACTTACCCAGGCCGTTCTGAGATTGTTTTTTCGTCACATATTGTACTTCATGACACTGCTAAAATTGGGTCAAAAAAGTTAATTTTTTTGCATAAAAAATACAATTTTTACCGAAAATTTTGAAAAATTTGCAAATTTCAAAGTTTCAGTTTCTCTACCTCTGTAATACATAGTAATACCCCCAAAAATTGTGATGACTTTACATTCCCCATATGTCTACTTCATGTTTGTAGCATTTTGGGAATGATATTTTATTTTTTGGGGATGTTACAAGGCTTAGAAGTTTAGAAGCAAATTTTGAAATTTTTCAGAAATCTTCAAAATCCCACTTTTTATGGACCAGTTCAGGTTTGAAGACATATTGTGAGGCTTAGATAATAGAAACCTCCCAAAACTTCTAGAAACTACACCCCTCAAGGTATCCAAAACAGTTTTTTCAAACTTTATTAACCCTAGGTGTTCCACAAGAGTTAATGGCAGATGGAGAAACAATTTTGAAATTTCTATTTTTGGGAAAATTATCCAATATAATAAATTTTTTCCAGGAGTAAAACAAGGGTTAACTGCCAAACAAAACTCAAAATGGGTTGCCCCGATTCTGTAGTTTGCAGAAACACCCCATATGTGGTCGTAAACTACTGTTTGGCCGAACGGGAGCACATAGAAGGAGGGGAACACCATATGGGTTTTGGAAGGCAGATTTTGCAGGACTGGTTTTGTTTATACCATGTCCCATTTGAAGCCCCCTGTTGCGCCCCTAGAATAGAAATTCCAAAAAAATGACTCCATCTAAGAAAGTACACCCCTCAAGGTATTCAAAACTGGGTTTACAAACTTTGTTAACCCTTTAGGTGTTCCACAAGAGTTAATGGCAGATGGAGAAACAATTTAGAAATTTCTATTTTTTGGAAAATTTTCCATTTTAACCCTTACTTTATTACTGGAAAAAATGGGTTAACAGCCAAACAAAACTCAAAATGGGTTGCCCTGATTCTGTAGTTTGCAGAAACACCCCATATGTGGTCGTAAACTACTATTTGGCTAAACGGCAGGACATAGAAGAAGGGGAACGTCATATGGTTTTTGGAAGGCAGATTTTGCTGGACCGGTTTATTTACACCATGTACCCTTTCAAGCCTCCCTGATGCACCCCTAGAGTAGAAACTCCATAAAAGTGACCCCATCTAGGAAACTACGGGATAAGGTGGTTTTTGTCTTGGGACTATTTTAGGGGTAAATATGATTTTTGGTTTCTCTATATTACTCTTTTTTGAGGCAATGTAACAAAAAAATTAAATTCTAAAATTGTTTCTACATTCGCTATTTAGTTTTGTGGAACACCTAAAGGGTTAACATAGTTTGTAAAGTAACTTTTGAATACCTTGAGGGGTGTAGTTTCTTAGATGGGGTCACTTTTTTGGAGTTTCTAGTCTAGGCTACATCAGGGGGGCTTCTAATGGGACATGGTGTCAAAAATAAAACTGTCCATCAAAATCTGCCTTCCAGAAACCGTATGGAGTTCCCTTCGTTCTATGCCCTGCCGTGCGGCTATATAGCCATTTATGACCACATATGGGGTGTTTCTGCAAACTACAGAATCGGGGCAATAAATATTTAGTTTTGTTTGGCTGTTAACCCTTGCTTTATTACCTGCAAAAAGGATTCAAATGGAAATTTTTCCCAAAAATGGGTGTTTTGGCACCGTTTTTATTTTATATTTTTAACACCGTTCATCCGAGGCGTTTGGTCAAAAGTTATTTTTATAGCGACGACTTTTACGCACGCGACGATGCCCAATATGTATGGTTCTCAGACTTTGGAGACACTAAGCAGGCATCCTAAAACTGCGGCCCTCCAGATGTTGTAAAACTACAATTCCCACCATGCCCTGCTGATGGCTGTAGGTTGTCTGGGCATGCTGGGAGTTATAGTTTTACAACATCTGGAGGGCCGCAGTTTGAGGATGCCTGCACTAAAACTAATATTTTTTTTGGGAAAAAAAATTGTTTCCGTGTCTCCAAAGTCTGAGAGCCATAGTTTTTTATGTTCTCTAGTGGACTGTTGGGGATTATAAAAATGTAGTACTCCATGGAAGTGTGATACTCCCTGAAGCAATCGATAACGCAGAGGCCCGGATGATCGGGGCAAGTGTCGCACTGAGTGGTGGTGTCCTTCCGTATCCCCCTCCTGCGACACACTCTGCACTTTTTTTGGGTTCGTCCCTTCTTTCCAGTATGGGGGACCACACCTGGAAAGTGTTGGCCAGGGACAATCCGGGCGCCTCCAATTCCCAAGGTACTCCGGCCCGCTCTTTCCCGGTCCGAAAAGATCAGGTCCTTGAGGACTGCCTCATAGAATTGGAGGAATGTCCCTGTGCTGCCAGCGCTTCGGGATAGTACAAAAGAGTTGTACATGGCAACCTGCACCAAGTAGACCGCAACTTTTTTGTACCATGCCCAGGTTTTGCGCATGGCGTTATATGGTGTGAGGACTTGATCAGAGAGATCAACTCCTCCCATATACCGATTGTAGTCCACGATACAATCGGGCTTGAGGACCGTTGCCGCGGTACCTCGCACAGGGACAGGGGTGGTGCTGTTACCATGGATTGTGGACAGCATAAGGACATCCCTCTTGTCCTTATACCTGACCAGCAACAGGTTTCCACTGGTAAGGGCACGGGTCTCACCCCTGGGGATAGGTACCTGGAGGGGGTAGGCTGGGAGGCCGCGTTGATTTTTCGCACGGTCCCACAAGTGAACGTGGATCTGGCGGCAAGGGACCTGAACAAGGGAATGCTGGTATAAAAGTTGTCCACGTACAAGTGGTAACCGTTATCCAGCAGTGGGTACATAAGGTCCCACACGAGTTTCCCGGTAACACCCAGAGTGGGGGGACATTCTGGGGGTTGAATCCGGGAATCTCGCCCCTCGTACACACAAAATTTGTAAGTGTACCCTGAGGTACTCTCACAAATTTTGTATAGCTTCACGCCATACCTCGCCCGCTTTGTGGGAATATATTGGCGGAAACTGAGTCTCCCCTTGAACGCAACTAGAGACTCATCAACCGCGACCTCCCTTCCAGTTACGTAGGCCTGCTGAAATGTGGCCCCAAAGTGATCGATGACCGGCCGTATCTTATACAGCCGGTCATAGGCAGGATCACCTTGGGGTGGACATGCTGCATTATCGGAATAATGCAGACATTTCTGGATGGCCTCAAACCGGGGACGTGTCATGACCATACTGTACAGTGGGGTCTGGTATAGGACGTCCCCACTCGAGTATTGCCTGACACTGGGTTTTTGGACTAGACCCATATGCAGCACGAGGCCCCAAAATGTCCTCATCTCGGCTGCACTGACCGGCGTCCAGCCACCGGGTCTAGCCAAAAATGAGCCTGGGTTTTGAGCGACGAACTGTTGGGCGTACAGATTCGTCTGCTCCGCCATCAGATTCACTAGTGGGTTACTGAAAAAAAAACTAAAATAGTCCATTTCAGTAAACCCCACTGTGGGAATCTGGATTCCAGGATTGCCAGCAAAATCCGGAATCTCAGGCTCAAAGTCCACTGGGGGACACCAACTAAGTTCATCGGCAGGGGGCTCCGGTGGGCTTATTTGGTGGGCCGGGAAACCAGTACGAACCCCAGGGCGGCTCGTACTAGGGTGGGCCACAGGATCCCTAGCATGTGGGGCCCCTGGCTCCGCCTGGCGGCGTCTCCGCCGCCTTGGTGGCTCATCGTCATCAGATGATGATGAGGAGGATGCGGATGATAAAAGGAAAGTGGGGTCATCCTCATCCTCACTGGTGCTCTCAGAGTCGGAGGCAATCTGGGCGTATGCCTCCTCGGCCGAGAACATCCGGCGGGCCATGGGTGTGTGTGCGTGTATGTGTGCGTGTGTGGAAAACTTTATTATATGTGCGTGTGTGTGGGGGCAACGGGTGTTCGCGTACTAAAAAAGGCAAAAAAGGGCAAGTGTTAGGAAAAAAAAAGTTCAAACGCTGATCAGCGGTCGGTGGGGTAGGCCAGTCAGCGCACGCAGAAAAAAAAAAAGTGGTGGTAAGGGGGCTAGTGGTGGGGGCTGGTGGGGGGGGCAAGTGGCAGGGGGGGGGGGTCTGGGGTCTGATAGATGGATCAAAGAAAGTTTTGAATAAAAGTGTTTTTTTTTTTTTTTTCCTAACTAACTTTTCCCTTCTTTCCCTGCCTAACGGTGCCTCTCCCTCACTGACCCTAACCTACCTGGGTGGCGATGGGTGCAGGAGGGTGATGGATGGCGATTAGGGGGGACTCAGGAGTTGGTGCTGGACGATGCTGCCGGGTGCTCGTGCAGAACAGGAAGAGGAGGGGAGAGAGGAGCGCAGGAAGTTTGAATCTCGCGCCTCTCTCCCCTGCACCAATCAGCACCCTGGACAGCAGTGTTCAGCACCAGGGCCAGCACCGCCTCTCCAAATCCTCGGACTGCGATAGGTGGTGTATAATTACGCCACCGATCGCAGTCTTTTTCCGGTTCATCGGGTCACAGGACACCCGAATGGGCCGGAAACGCAGAAAACCGCAGGTCTGAATTGACCTGTGGTTTTCTGCGATCGTCGATGCTGCGGGGTCAAATGACCCCCCCCCTGCATTGTTACGGGATGGCGGCTGAATGATTTCAGCCAAAATCCCGTTCCGATTAACTCCTGGGGCGCCGGAATACCGATTTCAAGTTAGGACGTACCGGTACGCCCTGAGTCCTTAAGGACTCGGGAAATAGGGCGTACCGATACGCCCTGCGTCCTTAAGGGGTTAAAGAAGACCTGTCACCACAAAATGCAGGGCAATCTACAGGCAGCATGTTATAGAACATGAAGAGCTGAGAAGGTTAATGTATAGTTTTGTTAGGATATTCCCCATGTAATAACAAATATGGACCATCTTTTCTTATGACTCTATGCTATTCCTTTATTATTCCTGCTAGAAGTTTATGAATGAATTTCTAGCAGTCTGCGGTAAGGGTACAGATTGGTGTTACCAATTAAGACTGTGTCCCTGCACAGTCTGACACTGTCCAATCAGTGCTGCTGTTGTCAGACTGTGCAGTGACACCCCCCCAACTGGTAAAACCCATCTGTACCCTTACTGCAGACTGCAGGCAATTCATTTATAAACTTTCAGCAGGAATAATACAGGAATGGCACAAGATAGAGTTATAAGAATAGATGCACCAGAATTGTTATTACGTGGGGAATGCAAGCAGGAGAGGTGACAAGTCTCTTTATAAGACCACCCCTGTGAATAGCTATGGGTGACTGACAGCTATCTCTGTATGTAAATTAATTGGGAGCTTTATAAGTGAGGTATGTCCTTAAAGACCAAATTCACTCTGTACAGTAGTCCAGCAATGGAGGTTTTGAAGATAGTTCTTTATTAAGAACTGTTCCAGATTTCAAAAATATTGCAAATATTTCACTCTGGATACTTTCCAGCAGTAATAGACAATTTATGCAGGTCACAGCAAACCAATCAGATCCTGTTAGTACACTTAATAATATCCTGGTGTATCAATTTTGTATTATAATTCTGCCTTTCAACTCTAGAGGGGAAGTATTCCGATTTGTCCAAGCTTGAAATAAATCTATAAACAGAAAAAAACAGACAAAGCACACATAATAAATTAGTCAATAGTGTGCGATATACTGTTGTAGTGCTTAAAAATACCACAGTCTGTGGTGATAACCATGGTACAAGCTCAAAAAAGCTATAAATAACCCACATAGAGAAAACAAGCCCACATCATTCCCATTACGTTTAATGAATCTTTATAGTAATATATAATTAAAAATATTGAATGAAATCACATGATGCAAGGATAGGTGGCAGAAAGAACACCATCCATGAACCCCACACATCGGATGAGAATTATGCAAAGGTACAATGACGAAGGCAGGCCGAAGCACGCTTTGGGGTATCACCATCCCTGACCACACATATTTATGGGTAAGTTATGAATATTTCTACCATCTTTATTTAATATTGGGCACAGTTATTTTAGTAACTGCATATATTTAGTTATCAGACATACAAGCTGTTTGCTCAGCGAGTGTGCTCCAGCCATTAGATGTACCTTTGCATAATTCATGGAAGGCGTTCTTTCTGTCACCTATCCTTGCATCATGTTATTTTTTTCAATCATTTTAATTATATATTACAATAAAGATTCATTATACTTAATAGGTACGATGTGGGCTCGTTTTCTCCATGTAGGTTATTTTTTTTAAATAAATCTAGCAATGAGCAATGAATTGGGGAGAACTCTAGATACATAGAAACATAGAATGTGTCGGCAGATAAGAACCATTTGGCCCATCTAGTCTGCCCAATATACTGATGGCCTTATGCCTATCCCATGCATGCTTAAACTCCTTCACTGTATTTGCAGCTACCACTTCTGCAGGAAGGCTATTCCATGCATCCACTACTCTCTCAGTAAAGTAATACTGATATTACTTTTAAACCTTTGCACCTCTAATTTAAAACTATGTCCTCTTGTAGCAGTTTTTCTTCTTTTAAATATTCTCTCCTCTTTTACCTTGTTGATTCCCTTTATGCATTTAAAAGTTTCTATCATATCCCCTCTGTCTCGTCTTTCCTCCAAGCTATACATGTTAAGGTCCTTTAACCTTTCCTGGTAAGTTTTATCCTGCAATCCATGTACTAGTTTAGTAGCTCTTCTCTGAACTCTCTCCAAAGTATCAATATCCTTCTGGAGATATGGTCTCCAGTACTGAGCACAATACTCCAAATGAGGTCTCACTAGTGCTCTGTAGAGCGGCATGAGCACCTCCCTCTTTCTACTGGTAATGCCTATCCCTATACACCCAAGCATTCTGCTAGCATTTCCTGCTGCTGTATGACATTGTCTGCCTTCCTTTAAGTCTTCTGAAATAATGACCCCTAAATCCCTTTCCTCAGATACTGAGGTTAGGACTGTATCACTGATTTTATATTCTGCTCTTGGGTTTTTACGCCCCAGGTGCATTATCTTGCACTTATCAACATTAAATTTTAGTTGCCAGATTTCTGACCATTCGTCTAGTTTTCCTAAATCCTTTTCCATTTGGTGTATCCCTCCAGGAACATCCACCCTGTTACAAATCTTTGTGTCATCAGCAAAAAGTCACACCTTACCATAGAGGCCTTCTGCAATTTTGCTGATAAAGATATTAAACAATATGGGTCCCAGAACAGATCCCTGAGGTACCCCACTGGTAACAATATACTCCATTGACAACAACCCTCTGTTGTCTGTCCCTCAGCCACTGCCTAATCCATTCAACAATATGGGAGTCCAAGCTCAAAGACTGCAGTTTATTGATAAGTCTTCTATGTGGGACAGTATCAAAAGCCTTACTAAAGTCTAGATAAGCGATTTCTACTGCACCTCCGCCATCTATTATTTTAGTCACCCAATCAAAAAAATCAATAAGATTAGTTTGACATGATCTCCCTGAAGTAAACCCATGCTGTTTTTCATCTTTCAATCCATGGGATTTTAGATGTTCCACAATCCTCTCCTTAAGTATGGTTTCCATTAATTTCCTCACTATTGATGTCAGGCTTACTGGCCTATAGTTGCCCGATTCCTCCCTACTACCTTTCTTGTGAATGGGCACAACATTTGCTAATTTCCAATCTTCGGGGACGACTCCTGTTACCAGTGATTGGTTAAATAAATCTCTTAATGGTTTTGCTAGTACACCGCTAAGCTCTTTTAATAGCTTTGGGCGTATCCCATCAGGCCCCTGTGACTTATTTGTATTAATTTTAGACAGCTGACTTAGAACCTTTTCCTCTGTAAAGACACATGCATCAAAAGATTAATTAGTCTTCCTCCCTAACTGAGTTCCTTTTCCTTCATTTACCTTTGAAAAAACTGAACAGAAGTATTCATTGAGGCAGTCAGCTAGTTCTTTATCTTCTTCCATATACCTTGCTTCTTTTGTTTTTAATTTGGTAATTCCTTGTTTTAATTTCCTTTTTTCATTTATGTATCTTAAGAATGTCTTATCACCTTTTTTAACTGACTGAGCTAATTTTTCTTCTGCCTGTGCTTTAGAAGCTCTTATAACTTGCTTGGCCTCTCTCTGTCTAATCTTATAAATTTTCCTGTCATCCTCATTTTTGTTTTGTTTTTTATAATTACTAAATGCTATCTTTTTGTTTTTAATGATTTTGGCCACTTCTGCTAAGTACCACAGTGGTCTCTTCCTTTTTTTGCTTTTACTGACAAGCCTAATGCAATTATCTGTTGCCTTCAATAGTGCCACTTTTAAGTAGTCCCATTTCTCCTGGACTCCACTGAAACTGTTCCAGTCTGATAGGGACTCGTATACATTGTGAGTCATGATGGATCCGTCTTGCTCTGCACCACATTGTGGACAGAAAAACGCTGCTTGCAGCGTTATTCTGTCCGCGATAGGGACGCAACCAAATGGAACGGAATGAATTCTGGTGCATTCCATTTCGTTCAGTTCAGTTTTGTCCCCATTGACAATGAATGGGGATGAAACAGAAGCATTTTGCCCGCGATTGAGATCCTATGACAGATCTCAATAGGGGAAAGGGAAAGCGAAAGTGTGAAAATAATCAGAGTTTGTTAGAAAGAGATTGTACTGTATATCGGATTTTCATTATTTACATTAATTATGAGATAACCTCATTAACATAGGTCAAACAGGAATGGCTTCCTCTCCTTTTTCTGCTGTCCTAACTGACTCCTCTCTTTTGTTTTTTCTCCAAACTGTCTCTTCTGAACCTCTGTCAGCAGACAACTAAAGCTACTTTCACACATGGATCTGCACAGACGGATCCGTTCAGGTAATACAAACGTCTGCATCCGCTCAGAACGGATCCGTTTGTATTATCTTTAACATAGCCAAGACAGATCCGTTTTGAACACCATTGAAAGTCAATGGAGGACGGATCCGTTTTCTATTGTGCTAGATTGTGTCATAGAAAACGGATCCGTCCCCATTGACTTAGGCTACTTTCACACTGGCGTTTCTGGGTCCGCTTGTGATATTCCAAAGCAGAATGGAGACTAAACGGAGGCAAACTGATGCATTCTGAGCGGATCCTTTTCCATTCGGAATGCATTAGGGCAAAACTGATCTGTTTTGGATCGCTTGTGAGAGCCCTGAACGGATCTCACAAACGGAAAGCCAAAACGCCAGTGTGAAAGTAGCCTTAGTGTGCACGTTTCTTCTCTTCACATTATACCATCTTTCCACTGGAGCAATGGTGAGTGTTTTTATGCGCTTCTACCCTCAAAGACATAGGAGGCTTCATCCGCGAATCATTTGTAGACCCCAACATGGAACAACTCAGTACAACAGCATACGTACATTCTGCACGCCAAATTTCAATTCTTCCACTGCTACCCTTCCTAATAGGGATATTCCTATTAGCTATCAACTTCGCTAACTATGCTCCAATGTTTCTAACATAACTAACAAAATAAACTGATACAATGAATGATATAATTACAAATATCATCTATGTTTCAATCAAAGATTGTTGTTTTAAAAGTAACTACACTTTTTTGAAATTTTTGATATGTCATAGGTTGATCGGTGGAGATCATATCTAAAGTTTCAAAAATATTTAGTTACTCTAACTACTAGAGCATTTTAAGCTGTCTTATAATAATTGTATTTTTGCACATATTTTAACTTGTGCTATTTATTACTGTTTATAACATATATCAATTTACCATCTTTTAACTCATGACAATATAAAGACTAAGGCCTCATGCACACGACCGTTGTTGTGTTCCATTCCGCAAAATGGGGTTCCGTTGTTCCGTGATCCTTTTCCGTTTTTGTTTCCGTGTGTCTTCCTTTATTTTTGAAGGATCACCAGACATGAAGGAAAGTAAAAAAAAATCTAAGACAGGTTTGCCATGCAAATGATAGGAAAAAAACGGACGCGGATGACAATCTTGTGTGCCTCTGCGTTTTTTCATGGTCTCATTGACTTGAATGGGTCCGCGAAGCGTTTTCAGTGAAAAAAATAGGACAGGTTATATTTTTTTGACGGACTGGAAGCACGGATCACGGACGCAGATTACAAACGGTGCATTAGCCGAGTTTTCAACGGACCCATTGAAAGTCAAAAGGTCCGCAGAAAATCACGAAAAACGGAACAACGGACACGGAATAAAACAACGGTCGTGTGCATGAGGCCTAAGGGTGTAAATTAAATATCCATGTTGGTATGGTTCATTCCCTCAAACTACATCCACACTTAGGCCTGTTTTACATTTGCGGTATAATAGATCTGGCAGGCTGTTACAGTCGGAAACAGCCTGCTGGACCATGAATACTGGGCGTTACGTGCACCGCCAACATACCATCTGGCCCCATTCACTACTATGGGGACCGGTGGAGAATCGGATGCAACCCGGCAAATATGTCAAGAAAGGCCGGATGAAAACTGATGCATGTAGCTGTATTTGTCCTGCGCTCTTTGGCATATTTGCCAGGTTGTGTCTGGTTCCCCACCGGTCCTCATTATAGTGAATGGGGCTGGACAGTATCTTGGCTGCGCACGGTAGAGCCTGGTATTCACAGATTTGGCAGGCTGTTCCTGGCCAGAACAGCCTGTCGGATCTGTTTACCACAAATATGAAACAGGCCTTACACAGAGAGTGCTATCAATGACTGATAACATCTCACCATGTACAGTACAACTATCAATGACTAACAGCTATCTATGTATATACATTTACATAGAGAATGCTATCAGTCACTGATAACACCTCTCCAGTTTACAACTATCAGTGACTGATAGCTATCTCTGTATACACACTTACACAGAGAATGGTATCAATCACTGATAACATATCCCCATGTACAGCTATCAGTGACTGACAAATATCTCTGTATACAGACTTACATAGATAATCCTATCAATCAATGATAACACCTTCCCTGTGTACAACTATCAGTGTCTGACAGCTATCTATGTATACATACTTATACAGAGAATGCTATCAATCACTGATAACACTTCTCACATGTACAACTATCAGTGACTGACAGCTATCTATGTATACACATTTACACAGAGAATGCTATCAATGACTGATAATGTTTCGCCATGTACAACTATCAGAGACTGACAGCTATCTATGTATACACACTTACACAGAGAATGCTATCAATCACTGATAACACCTCCCCATGTACAACTATCAGTGACTGACAACTATCTATGTATACTCACTTACATAGAGAATGCCATCAATCACTAATAACATCTCTCCAGTGTACAGCTATCTATATATACACACTTACACAGAGAATGCTATCAATCACTGATAACATCTCCCCATGTACAGCTATCAGTGACTGACATCTATCTATATATACACACTTACAAAGAGAATTTTATCAATCATCACTGATAACACCTCCCTGTGTACAACTATCAGTGACTGACAGCTATCTATGTACACACACTTACACAGAGAATGCTATCAATCACTGATATTACCTCCCCCGTATACAACTATCAGTGACTAACAAATATCTATGACTACACACTTACACAGAGAATGCTATCAATCACTGATAACACCTCCCCTGTGTACAACTATCAGTGACTGACAGATATATATATATATATATATATATATAATTACACAGAGAATGCTATCAATCACTGATAACACCTCCCCTGTGTAAAACTATCAGTGACTGACAGATATCTATGTATACACACTTACACAGATAATGCTATCAATCACTGATAACACCTCTGTGTACAACTATCAGTGACTGACAGCTATCTATGTATACACACACACATCGAGAATACTATCAATCACTGATAACACCTCCCCCGTGTACAACTATCAGTGACTGACAGCTATCTATGTATACACACAGACCTGCGCAGACCTTTAAATATGAGGGGAAAAAAAATACCGGATCCGTTTTTCCAGATGACAACAGGAAAGACGGATCCGGTATTGCAATGCATTTGTGAGACGGATCCGCATCCGGTTCCGTCTCACAAATGCATCCATTTGCATCCAGATTTCCTGATCCGTCAGGCAGGTCCAGTGACGGAACTGCCTGCCGGAATCCTCTGCCGCAAGTGTGAATATTATTGCAGTATTTCTAGATTGTATGTCACACTAACAAATGCAGCATAGGCCCCAGATGTAGGGTAAGTTTTTTTAAACCCAGAAAATTATTGAAGTATTTCAAGCTAGTCTTTCACACTGACAAATGCTACAAAGGCACCAGATGTAGGGTATTGCCAAAAATGGGTGTTTTTTTAAACCCACAAAATTATTGCAGTATTTCTAGCTTGTATGTCACATTTGCACATTTGTCACATTTCAACTTGCAGGATGACAGGCCGAACTGGATGGACAAATGTCTTTTTTCGGCCTTATCTACTATGTTACTATGTTACTATTTAATAAAAAAAATAATAATTTAAACCAAAAACCAGTGTTGGCTACCTCGTCCTCCTCCACCGCCGCTTCCACCTACGTCCACCGCCTCCTCAACCTCCTACTCCATATGGACCTCCACCTCATACATCAAGATATTTTTTTTTTATTTGTACGTCTTTTATTTTATTTTATGTCATTTCACTAATTTGTCTGTTACATTTTCGGGTGAATTCACCAATTTTTGGCTATGATATACCCCTGCTCTACCTAGTAGACAGGTAAACAAATTTCACTAATTTGTCTGTTACATTTTCGGTTGAAATTCACCAATGTTTGGCTGTGATATACCCCTGCTCTACCTAGTAGA
The DNA here is from genome assembly GCF_905171765.1 of Bufo bufo. Taxonomy (NCBI): domain Eukaryota; kingdom Metazoa; phylum Chordata; class Amphibia; order Anura; family Bufonidae; genus Bufo; species Bufo bufo. Next base: position 17,188 of record NW_024400311.1, read on the forward strand.
CAGGTAAACAAATTTCACTAATTTGTTTGTTACATTTTCGGGTGAAATTCACTAATTTTTGGCTATGATATACCCCTGCTTTACCTAGTAGACAGGTAAACAAATTTCACTAATTTGTTTGTTACATTTTCGGGTGAAATTCACCAATTTTTGGCTGTGATATACCCCTGCTCTACCTAGTAGACAGGTAAACAAATTTCACTAATTTGTTTGTTACATTTTCGGTTGAAATTCACCAATTTTTGGCTGTGATATACCCCTGCTCTACTTAGTAGACAGGTAAACAAATTTCACTAATTTGTCTGTTACATTTTCAGGTGAAATTCACCAATTTTTGGCTGTGATATACCCCTGTTCTACCTAGTAGACAGGTTAAACAATTTCACTAATTTTTCTGTTACATTGTTAGGTGACATTCACAAATTTTTGGCTGTGATATACCCCTGCTCTACCTAGTTGACAGGTTAATAAATGTTACAAATTTTTCTGTTACATAGTTGGGTGACATTGACCAGTTTTTGGCTGTGATATACCCCTGCTCTACCTAGTAGACAGGTTAATAAATTTCACCAATTTTTCTGTTACATTGTCGGGTGACATTCACCAGTTTTTGGCTGTGATATACCCCTGCTCTACCTAGTTGACAGGTTAATAAATTTCACACATTTTTCTGTTACATAGTTGGGTGACATTCACCAGTTTTTGGCTGTGATATACCCCTGCTCTACCTAGTAGACAGGTTAATAAATTTCACAAATTTTTCTGTTACATTCTTAGGTGACATTTTACAATTTTTGCCGTGAATAAACCCCTGCTCTGCATAGGTGACAGGGACCGAAATTTTTAAAAATCATCTGTTCCATTGGTGGGTGACATTAACCCATTTCTGGCGAAGAAAAAACCCTGCTCTGCATAGGTGACAGGGAATTAAATTTGTATAATTCGTCTTTAATTTGCCATTTCATTCGATCCTTCCGCTTTAATAACTTGTCCTACATTTCAGCTCGATCACATTGCAGCCTTTGACCTCCCTTGGATGTGGTCTCCCTTTCTCACACTCCCTCTCCGGCGTGGAACTCTGATTCGCCGCTAACCGTGATCAACATGGTAGGCGCAGAAAAGAATATCGAAAGTTGATAGAGCAGATATCCAATTGGATCGTGGACATCACGGGGACGTGCGACATGGTGGGGCAGTAAGTATGCACACGCCTACACAAGCTAACTGACAGGGGTCAGCCCCTGCAACTTCTGGGTCTCCAAATTGGGCACATGGCCTGAGCTTGCCCTTTACGCCTTGGAGGTGCTGGCCTGCCCTGCATCCAGTGTATTGTCTGAACGTGTGTTTAGCACGACTGGAGGGGGTTATCACAGGTTATATTTCCCAATGTTTTTGGGTGTACCCTAATTTTAAAAAATTTAATTAAATTAAAACCAAAAAGCAGTGTAGGCTACCTCCTCCTCCTCCACCACCGCTTCCACCTACACCGCCACATCCACCGCCTCCTCAACCTCCTACTCCATATGGACCTTGTACTCCTAGATCAAGGTTATTATTTTTTATTTTTATGTATTTTATGTTATTTTAAGTCATATCCCTATCCACATTTGTTTGCAGAGCACTTGCCATGCTCTTAACAACATTTTTCTGCCATTTGCAACCCTCTAGCCCTTTCCATGACTTTTTTACAGCCATTTTAGTGCTCAAAAGTTCGGGTCCCCATTGACTTCAATGGGGTTCGGGGTCAAGTTCGGTTCCCAAACTCAAACTTTTTTGTGAAGCTCGGCCGAACCTGTCGAATCCAAACATCCAGGTGTCCGCTCAAATCTAAATGCTATCAAGTACTGATAGCAACTTCCCTGTGTACAAATATCAGTGACTGACAGATATCTATGTACAGTGACAGTCTTTACCAGCACGCAAACCACGCAATTGCTTGGGGCCCTCGTGTGTCATGGGGCGCTGCTGGACCCCCTGACAGGCAGGTCAGACAGTTCAGCAACTCTAACTGTATATTATATTTCATACAAGTACCAGTTCCCACTAAAAATCTATTTAGATTACAATCCTATATTATATCATACAATACATTCACTTTATCTGAGTATATCCAATTTCAGTCGCGTGGTAATCGAACCAGCCAGGACTAGTACCATACTGTGCCCTTGCCACTACAGATGGCTCGAGGCTCAGCAAGAACATCCATTGCCCCACAAGGTACACTTGGATACACCTACAGAAGAACATGGTGAGACCATATAAATCCCCCTCCCCTTTTTTACATAGATACAGGTATGCGACAAGTTACATATGAAGATGAATTGGATCTATCTATCATCAGCTGTCCATCTATACATAGACTACACCACTTGGCATTTTAGTGTACATTATTGATGGAGCAATGTTGTGCTTACAGCACAGATACAGTCCACAGAGACCTGGTAGCAGATGACAGACCATATGGAACAAGTCTCTGTGTGGGCAATGGTTGAAACGCAATTGGGTGCAGAGGGTCATGTCTGTAAACAGAGATTGCGCACCAAGACCAGAAGTAGGTCCATGTTGTGACTGCAGACCGTTCATCTACTAGGCAGCAGTGGCTAGCTGCTGAAATCAGTTCACATTGTCTCTGTAAGGAAATAATATAACACAATATATTTGATATATGATATAAAGATATTAGTGATATAATACATGATAAAACAGTGTCTGTTAAGTAACATAATATATTACTAATAATAGCCTAATATCTGTAATATATTGCATTATTACAGCACAGTCGCCAGGTTATCAGCATTATATCCTGTGTTATTAATGCAGGATATGATGCTTGTAAAACAATGTGAGGTAATAGCACTATATATTTCTGATAAGAGGTCAGTGGCAGAGAAATGTCATGTGCTACTCCGAAGCAGCACCATCCTGGGCTCATGTGTTGCTGCAGTACATGACAAGGACACTCTGGGAGAGCATAATTGCTATTGGTGGGACTTTTTGGAGCACTTTGGGGACTATCTGTATGGAACAGATAGTACAGTATTTGGGAGCACTGGGGTGCACCAGTATTGGGGTAACAGCAGGATAACATTGTTGGGTCTTCAGGAGAAGAAGGAGGATGGAAAAGTGAGGGATTTAAGATGTCTGTGTAGCAAATTCTGCAGAGACAAGCAGTGGTGGATCCAGAGCCTGGTCTCGGGAGGGGCACTTCCAGATTATTTTCTGTCTGCCGCCACAAGACTACACAGTGTAGAGGTATACTGTATATTGTGTGGGACAGTGTATGTTATATGTGTATAACAAACATATTCCACATGAAAATGTACAATTACTTGGCTTGGCCCTTGGGGATCTCGGACACCACTTCAACACTTTGGCCGGAGCTCGGTGGAGCTGATGTTGTGTTTTATCCTAATGAGAAAGATTTCATAATAAGGATTTGGAGAAGGGGCAAAGGGATAGCAGAGCAGGGAGAGGCTGGTGCTGCTACTAGGGGGCTCATACCATGTGGGAGTAAAAAAGCCCACCATAATGCCCCCCCAGTAGAAATAATTCTCCTTATAATGTGACAGTGCAAAAAATACCCCTATATAGTGCCCCCAGTAAATGCTCCCATATTGTTCCTCTCCCCCTTCCTTCTAGTGCCCCCATAATTTGCAAGTATAAAATACCCCTTTTTAGTGCCCCCTGTAGATGACCCCATAGTACTCCTCCCCCCTTCCCCATAGTACCCACCATAATGTGTCCCAGTTTAAAATGCTACTGCACAGAGCCCCCCTAATGTGCCAGTAACAAGAGCCCCCCAAATGTGCCAGTAACAAGAGCCCCCCCAATGTGCCAGTAACAAGAGCCCCCCCAATGTGCCAGTAACAAGAGCCTCCCCAATGTGCCAGTAACAAGAGCCCCCCTAATGTGCCAGTAACAAGAGCCCCCCTAATGTGCCAGTAACAAGAGCCCCCCCTAATGTGCCAGTAACAAGAGCCCCCTTAATGTGCCAGTACAAGAGCCCCCCAATGTGCCAGTAACAAGAGCCCCCCCAATGTGCCAGTAACAAGAGCCCCCCCAATGTGCCAGTAACAAGAGCCACCCCAAATGTGCCAGTAACAAGAGCCCCCCCAATGTGCCAGTAACAAGAGCCCCCCAATGTGCCAGTAACAAGAGCCCCCCTAATGTGCCAGTAACAAGAGCCCCAATAATGTGCCAGTAACAAGAGGCCGCCCTAATGTGCCATTAACAAGAGCCCAATAAAGAGAAAACAGTCTCCAATTTTTGTGGTTACTTATCGGCGCTGCAGATCCACCAAGCGACGTGGGTACAAATCGCTTCACAGTCAAAATTTCCTGAAAATGTTGATCGCGCTGCCTTCTAAGTGTAGAGTTCCAATCTCAGACCCTTCTTTCCAATGCTCAGGTTGTTCCACCTTGTAGCCAAACAATCAGTTACCAGAGGCTGGTGCACTCACGTACACCTGCACCCTAGAAGGAATTTATAGTACAAATAGTGAAGTTCCACCAGGTAATATCGCAATCAGCAGGTTTTATTCTACTTACAAAGGATCATAAAATCTCAGTCATAAAAACAAATTGCTTTTCATCAAGAGTCCACCCAACCCGGGTTTTGCCAGTCCAGCTTCGTCAGGGGCGATAGTATCCTCCCTCACAGGTGCAGTATTTATTGAGCCAAGATCCCTCCCAAGGACCGCCCATTAATACACATTTATCTTTTTTCTCCTTTTGGATGTTCAAGCAATAAGGATAATAAACATAGTTCCCAAAGCCTACTAAGGCTAATGGTGTTCAAATATAAAATAACATATTACATCAACTAAACAGAAAATATAATACACAAGCACTACCCTCCTTCTATTTTCATTCATATAAAAGGCCTGTATCGGCACTCCAAACACATGACTCTCCCGAGCCAATGACAGCCCACTATATTCGCTTCATTCACAATAAACAACGAGCATCCAAGGACAGCGGCAATACACCACCCCCAACCTCCAGCTCCACCTAATAAAGTAGCACCGCAAGAAAACCCTGCTGCTACCTTACGTGGATCCACAGCGGTAGCGACACAGCCCCTGGCACTTTCTCTTCAATCCACCAGACACGGCTTCAGATCGAACTCCACGTTAAGCCCTGCTGGTTTCAAAGTCCCTAATCTATATATCCATCCAACTTCCTTGCGGTTGATGTTGGCAACAGGGTCCCCTCCCTTCCAGTTCCTCTCCACCTTTTCCAAACCACTAAACCTCAAGCCCGCCGGATTCTTACCATGCGCAAGCTTGAAGTGCAGTGGGACACTGTGGTCCTCTTTACCCTTCCTTATATTCCCTATATGCTCCTGCAGTCGGGTCTTCAATTTGCGAAGGGTTCTGCCCACATACTGGAGCCCACAAGGGCACTCCAGCATGTAGACAACCCCCATCGTCTCACAGAGGAAGGGGAAGGGACATTCCTCTCCCTCCATTCTCTGTTCACACTCGCAGCACAGCCATTTGTATCGCTGTCCTGAGGACGACAATACAGATGACTATGGAGATGAGCGCTTCCACAATGGAAGCGCTTATCTCCCTGTGCCCCATCTCCCTGTGCCCTGCCGCCGCCCCCACTTCTGAGCAGCTCGGGGGGGGGGGGCAATTGGCCCGTTGCCCCCCTCCCCTGGATCCGCCAGTTGAGAAAAGACATGCTGAAGTGATTCATCATGGTGGTCTGGCCTGAATAGAGAAGATGAGAAAAGAGAACTTCTGCATCAGAAAAGACATGACTGCAAGTAAGAGATATGTAGTGCTGTATTCTCCTATATGTAATGTCCATCCAAATACATGTATGCCTTTAAGAGAAGGGTTGGGGGAAGGTGTTGGATTGAGAATGGCATGGGGGTTGGGATGCCATTTACATTTTCACCTCAGGCAGCAGAAAACCTTGACTCATCCCTGACCATGCCTATCTGCATCCTAAAGACTCTCACACAGTTGTGGACAAACAGGGAACCGCAGCTTAGGATAACGATTCCTGGCTGACTGTGCTGATTAGGACCCCCAGACATATCTTTGCTTGGGGACCCAGAATTGCCAAGCCCTATGTATACAAAGTCAAACCTGTATTAGTACACCGGCCAGATCAACGCTAATGACCGTTTGTATGAACACTTCTTAGCGATGACCTGGCAGTCTAATACTGCGGATAATTACCTGCAATCCAGATTTTTAAGCAGGTTTAAAAATCGTTTTTTGCCAGCGGCAGATCGATGGCATTAATGGTCGCTCCTACCTATGATGTGGAGGAGATCGCTACGTGTAAGAGCAGCGTTCTCCGTCACTGACGAGCAGATGAGGAAGGAGCTCTGGGAAGGAACGCTTCCCTCCTGACAAATCCCTGCTAAATCTTTTGTCATACAGCCTTCAGTGCTTCTGAGATGAAAGTGGACAAACTCAGCCCACTGGGCTAAACAGAATATCAGCCAATGCAAATATTCAAGGCCGTGCCATTTGGTGAACATTAGAAAACTTATTGTCAACATATTAGTGACAATTGATTAAATGACATCCTATGTGTGGCATTTGTATTACAGGTCATTGACCTCTGCAAGTGACCTGGCATAACCTTCATTATCGTATGAAATTATCAGCCTTCTAACTCTGATTAACAGTGAGGTTAATGTAATAAACATGTTCAGCCATTTATTAGATACCGTGTGATTGCCCCACACATAAATATAAATTCACTGTCAGATCACATAAAACATAACTAGTTTTCAATTGTAGACATTTGATTAAAAAAATTCTATGTCTAGCTTCTGCTGTTACATACTTGTTATGGCGCCCCCTGCTGCTCTTTTGATATGATTAGGTTGACAGAAAGTCAATCTAATGTGTCCAGTGCTGGTAGTCAGGCTTAAGCAAATTGAGCTTCTGATCATAGATCCTAAGGGGATTTGTTCAAAAACTTTCGTTGTTAATCCTCTTTCTGTACAGCATTAAAATGTATTGACTCCGTGTAGCAAAACTTCATCTCGGCCGAAGTTGCGCAAGACTTTGGTGAATTACTACGGTATTCATATCTATGTATTTAACCTGTTCCGGACACATGACGTACCAGTAAGGCATGTTGTCCCGGTACTTAAGGACACATGACGTCCGGGAGCCGAGGAGAGAGGAGCGCTGCACGTGGATCTCAGAGACAGCACCCCCATCTGTGCAAGGATCGTCAGCCAGCACCCCATCTGTGCCCCAACACCCCCAGCACCACCCAGGTATCTAGGGAAAGTTTAGGGAAAGGTTAGGTTTAGGCAGGGATATTCAGGGAAAGTTAGTGAGAGAAAAAAAAAATAATGTTTTTGTTGCATCACCCTAAATCGGGTGTCTGGGGTCCACAGCACAGCTGTGTGACCCTAGACCCCCCAGGGGTGCTGCAGCTTGCCCCCCTCCCCCCCACAACTTTTTTTGGGGCGCAAGCAGTTTTTTTTTTTTTTTCTGATTACGCTGACTGTGGCCGGAACTCTTAGCGTCCGGCCACTGTTAGCGCATCGCACACCCCACCGCTGATCAACTTCGGACGGTTGATCAGCGATTTTTATTTTTTTATTTATTTTTTCACATTTTTTGGCCTTTTTTTTGGTTAGTTTTTTTTTTTTTGTCTGTTAGGTTTTAGGGTAAGTTCGCAAACACCCATGCCCCCACACACACGCACACCAAATGAAATTTATCACGCACACACACACTCCCCTATGGCCTGCCGGATGTTCTCGGCCGAGGAGGCATACGCCCAGCTTGCCTCTGAGTCTGAGAGCCCCAGTAAGGACGAGGATGACCCCACTTTCCTTTTGTCATCCGCGTCCTCCTCATCATCTAGCGATGATCATGAGCCCCCAAGGCGGCTGAGACGCCGCCGGGCGGAGCAAGGGGACCGCCATGCTAGGGACCCTGTGGCCCACACTAGTACGAGCAGCTCTGGGGCTCGTACTAGTTTTCCAGCCCACCATTTAAATCCACCGGAGCACCCTGCCAGTGAACTTGTCTGGTATACCCCAGAGCGTTTTGAGCCTTTGATTCCTGATTTTGTAGGCCAACCAGGAATCCAGATTTCCACAGTGGGCTTCAATGAATTCGACTACTTTTGTCTTTTTTTTCAGTGACCACTTTGTAAATCTAATGGTGGAGCAAACAAACCTGTACGCCCAACAGTTTGTTGCTCAACACCCGGGCTCCTTTTTGGCTAGGGCCGGTGGCTGGACTCCGGTCAGTGCAGCCGAGATGAGGACGTTTTGGGGCCTCGTGCTGCACATGGGCCTAGTCAAGAAACCTAGTGTCAGGCATTACTGGAGTGGGGACGTCCTCTACCAGACCCCACTTTACAGTACGGCCATGACACACTCCCGGTTTGAGGCCATCCGGAAATGCCTGCATTATTCAGATAATGCAGCATGTCCCCCCCAAGGTGATCCTGCCTATGACCGCCTGTACAAAATCAGGCCGGTCATTGATCACTTTGGGGCCAAATATGTACAGGCCTATGTACCTGGAAGGGAGGTCGCGGTTGATGAGTCTCTCATTGCTTTCAAGGGGAGACTCCTTTTCCGCCAGTATGATCCCTCTAAGTGGGCGAGGTATGGCGTGAAGCTGTACAAACTTTGTGAGAGTACCTCAGGGTATACTTACAAGTTTCGTGTGTACGAGTGGCGAGATTCCCGTATTCAACCCCCAGAATGTCCCCCCACTCTGGGTGTTAGCGGGAAACTTGTGTGGGACCTTATGCACCCACTGCTAGATAAGGGTTACCACCTGTATGTGGATAACTTTTATACTAGTATCCCCTTGTTCCAGTCCCTCGCCGCCAGATCCACGTCCGCTTGTGGGACCGGTGGAAATCTGTTGCTGGTCAGATATAAGGACAATAGTGATGTCCTTGTACTGTCCACAATTCATGGTAACGGCATCACCCCTGTCCCTGTGCGAGGTACCGCGGCAACGGTCCTCAAGCCCGATTGTATCGTGGACTACAATCGGTATATGGGAGGAGTTGATCTCTCTGATCAAGTCCTCAAGCCATATAACGCCATACGGGCATGGCACAAAAAAGTTGCGGTCTACTTGGTACAGGTTGCCTTGTACAACTCTTTTGTGCTATCCCGGAGCACTGGCAACACAGGGACATTCCTTCAGTTCTATGAGGCAGTCCTCAAGGACCTGATCTTTTCGGACCGGGAAAGAGCAGGCCGGAGTACCTCGGGAACTGAAGGCGCCCGGATCGTCCCTGGCCAACACTTTCCAGGTGTGGTCCCCCATACTGGAAAAAGGGGACGGACCCAAAAAGGGTGCAGAGTGTGTCACATGAGGGGGATACGGAAGGACACCACTACTCAGTGTGACACGTGCCCCGATCATCCGGGCCTCTGCATTATTGGTTGCTTCAGGGAGTACCACACTTACATGGAGTACTAAATTTATATCCCAATTTAGCCACTGACAATCGGATAAAAAAACTATGGTTCTCAGACTTGAGACACTAAAACAAAAAAAATGTTTTTTCAAAAATATTATTTAGTAAAACTAAAATAAATAAAAAAGTAGACATATTAGATATCGCTGCATCCGTAAACATCTGTTCTATGAAAATACCCCCCCAACCCCTCAGATGAACACGGTCAAAAAAAATAAAAACGGTGCAAAAAAAAGTTTTTTTTGTCACCTTACATCACAAAAATTGTAATAGCAAGTGATCAAAAAGTCCCCCAAAATAGTGCCAATAAAACCGTCCTCTCATCCCGCAAAAAATGAGCCGCTACCTAAGATAATCGGCTAAAAACTTTTAAAAAAATGACTCTTAGGCCTCATGCACACGACCGTTGTTTGCTTCCGCGTCCTTTCCGCCGATTTTGGTGCGGACCCATTCATTTATATGGAGCCGTTGAAAATGCAGATAGTGCACTGTTTGCCATCCGCGTCCGTGATCCGTGGTTCCAGTCCGTCAAAAAAATATAACCTATCCTATTATTTCCGCAGAAAACGGTTCGCGGACCCATTCAAGACAATGGGACCGCTAAAAAACGCGGAGGCACCCAAGATTGTCATCCGCGTCCGTGCGTCCGCGTCCGTTTTATTCCTATCATTCGCATGGCAAACCAGTCTTTTTTTTACATTCCTTTATGTCTGGTGGTCCTCCAAAAATAAAGGAAGACACACAGAAACAAAAACGGATCACGGATCACGGAACAACGGAACCCCATTTTGCAGAACGGAACACAACGGTCGTGTGCATGAGGCCTTAGACTATGGAGATACTAAAATGCTTTTTTTTGTTTATAAAAAGATAATATAGTGTAAAACATAAATAAATAAATAAATAAAAAGTAGACCTATTTGGTATCGCCGCGTCCATAAGAATCTGCTCTATAAAAATACCCCATGACCTAACCTTCAGATGAACATGGTCAAAAAAATAAAATAAAAACGGTGCAAAAAAAAGGGTATTTTTTTGTCACCTTACATCACAAAAATTGTAATAGCAAGCGATCAAAACGTAATATGCCCCCCCAAAATACTGCCAATAAAACCGTCCTCTCATTCCGCAAAAAATGAGCCCCTACCTAAGATAATCGGCAAAAAAAAAAAAAGAATTACTCTTAGACTATGGAGATACAAAATATTTTTTTTTGTTTATAAAAAGATAATATAGTGTAAAAAACAAAAACATTTTAAAAAGTTGACATATTAGGTATCGCCGCGTCCGTAAGAATCTGCTCTATAAAAATACCCCATTACCTAACCCCTCAGATGAACACAATCAAAAAATAAAATAAAAACGGTGCCAAAACAGCAATTTTTTGGCAAATTTTCCATTTTAATCCATTTTTTTCCAATAACAAAGCAAGGGTTAACAGCCAAACAAAACTCAATATTTATTACCCTGATTCTGCAGTTTACAGAAACACCCCATATGTGGTCGTAAACTGCTGTATGACCAAACGGCAGGGCGCATAAGGAAAGGAACGCTGTATGGTTTCGGGGAGGCAGATTTTGATGGCCTTTTTTTTTTGGCACCATGTCCCATTTGAAGCCCCCCTAATGCACCCCCTAGAGTACAAACTCCATAAAAGCGACCCCATCTAAGAAACTACACCCCTCAAGGTATTCAAAACTGATTTTACAAACTTTATTAACCCTTTAGGTGATCCTCAACATTTTATGGTAAATGGAGTGGAGATTTCAGAATTTCTATTTTTGGTAACCTTGCCTCACAAAAATGTAATATAAATAAACCAAAAATCATATGTACCCTAAAAATAGTCCCAACAAAACTACCACCTTATCCAGTAGTTTCCAAAATGGGGTCACTTTTATGGAGTTTCTTCTCTAGGGGTGCATCAGGGGGGCTTCAAATGGGACATGGTGTAAATAAACCAGTCCATCAAAATCTGCCTTCCAAAAACCACACGGCGCACCTTTCCCTCTACGCCCTACCGTGTGCCCGTACAGTAGTTTACGGCCACATATGGGGTGTTTCTGCAAACTACAGAATCGGGGGAAAAAATATAGCATTTTGTTTGGCTGTTAACCCTTGCTTTAGTACTGGAAAAATGGATTAAAGTGAAATTTGATTATTTTAATTTTTTGGCAAATTTTCCATCTCCATTTGCGAATAACTCTTGTGCAACACCTAAAGGGTTAACAAAGTTTGCAAAATCAGTTTTGAATACCTTGAGGGGTGTAGTTTCTTAAATGGGGTCACTTTTATGGAGTTTCTACTCTAGGGCTGCATCAGGGGGGATTCAAATGGGACATGGTGTAAATAAACCAGTCCAGAAAAATCTGCCTTGCAAAAACCATACGGCGCACCTTTCCCTCTACGCCCTACTGTGTGCCCGTACAGTAGGTAACAGCCACATATGGGGTGTTTCTGCAAACTACTGAATCGGGGCAATAAATATAGCATTTTGTTTGGCTGTTAACCCTTGCTTTGTTACTGGAAAAAATTGATTAAAATGGAAAATTTGCCAAAAATGAAATTTTATCTCCATTTGCAATTAACTCTTGTGGAACACCTAAAGGGTTAACGACATTTGTAAATCCAGTTTTGAATACCTTTAGGGGTGTAGTTTCTAGAATGGGGTCATTTTTGGGTGGTTTCTATTATGTAAGCCTCACAAAGGGAGTTCCCTAAAAATTGGGTTTTTGAAAAATTCTGAAAATTTTCAAGATTTGCTTCTAAACTTCTAATCCTTGTAACGTCCCCAAAAACTAAAATGTCATTCCCAAAATTATCCAAACATGAAGTAGACATATGGGGAATGTAAAGTAATAACTATTTTTGGAGCTATTACTATGTATTATAAAAGTAGAGAAATTAAAACTTGGAAATTTGCAATTTTTTCAAAATTTGGTTAATTTTGGTATTTTTTTATATATAAAAATGATTTTTTTTTACAATATGTGACGAAAAAACTATCTCAGAATGGCCTGGATAAGTCAAAGCGTTTTAAAGTTATCACCACTTAAAGTGACACTGGTCAGATTTGCAAAAAATGGCCTGGTCCTTAAGTTGAAATATGGCTGTGTCCTTAAGGAATTAAAAACATTTGAAAATAGGAATCTGGAGTTGGCTTTGATACTGGCTGGTATCTTGGTACTGAAGCCCACCGAGATGAAGTTTGGCTACACGGAGCCAATACATTTTAATGCTGTACAGAAAAAGACAAAAACACAGAAATATAGTGGCAATTCTGGAGGAGCTGCTCAACCCCTAACACTGTAGCGTGTTTTTCATTGGGGGAGCAGCCCCACCGCATGTGGACCGCAGCAAACGACTATCCCCAGCAAAAAATGCATGCGGTGGAGGATGTTGGCGCGGTCCACATGCACCACAAAGGCATCCTACACAAAACGGAGCATTGTGCGGATGAAAATATAATCATATAAATCACAGAAAAAATGCACCAAACGGATATGCCACTGACTATACTGGCCAGTCATAAATGCAGATATTAAAAGCTGAGACTTTCGTTAATATATTCCTGTCAGGAAAATATCGGAGCCCATCATGCACCACGTCACGGTCACTCAGCATGGCACGGGGTCCTACCACTACTCTAACTATGGTGTGAACAAGGTCTGAAGGTGATGTAATCCATCTCACAGCCAAGCTTCCACACAACCGCCTAGCAGGACAACTAGTGCAATGTGAACAAAGCCAGACTGTAAGCCACACCCATATCAGACCATGTGATGGAGGTTACCAGGTGCAAAAGAGTGTTTGAATGCCAAGTAAAGGCACATACACTACATATAAAGACAAAAATACAGAAATATAGTGGCAATTCTGGAGGAGCTGCTCAACCCCTAACACTGTAGCGTGTTTTTCATTGGGGAAGCAGCCCCACCGCATGTGGACCGCAGCAAACGACTATCCCCAGCAAAAAATGCATACGGTGGAGGATGTCGGCGCGGTCCACATGCACCACAAAGGCATCCTACACAAAACGGAGCATTGTGCAGATGAAAATATAATCATATAAATCACATGCTGAGTGACCGTGACGGGGTGCATGATGGGCTCCGATATTTTCCTGACAGGAATATATTGGCGAAAGTCTCAGCTTTTAATATCTGCATTTATGACTGGCCAGTATAGTCAGTGGCATATCCGTTTGGTGCATTTTTTCTGTGATTTATATGATTATATTTTCATCCGCACAATGCTCCGTTTTGAGTAGGATGCCTTTGTGGTGCATGTGGACCGCGCCGACATCCTCCACCGTATGCATTTTTTGCTGGGGATAGTCGTTTGCTGCGGTCCACATGCGGTGGGGCTGCTCCCCCAATGAAAAACACGCTACAGTGTTAGGGGTTGAGCAGCTCCTCCAGAATTGCCACTATATTTCTGTATTTTTTTCTTTATATGTAGTGTATGTGCCTTTACTTGGCATTCAAACACTCTTTTGCACCTGGTAACCTCCATCACATGGTCTGATATGGGTGTGGCTTACAGTCTGGCTTTGTTCACAATGCACTAGTTGTCCTGCTAGGCGGTTGTGTGGAAGCTTGGCTGTGAGATGGATTACATCACCTTCAGACCTTGTTCACACCATAGTTAGCGTAGGGGTAGGACCCCGTGCCATGCTGAGTGACCGTGACGTGGTGCATGATGGGCTCTGATATTTTCCTGTACAGAAAAAGCATTAATAAATAAGGGGGTCATTAATTAAGCTGAAATATGCCTATATTAGCAGTATTTCAGGAGCAGATTGCGGCACAACAGCTAGTTCCGCCACAATCTGCAACTTCTCCCAACTCACTTCAAGTCAAAAAAAAGCGGGCATAGCATGCGTGGTGAAGGAAACTTGCTGGCATGCCCGTCTAATTTACCTTATTTTGCACCTGTTTTAAGCGTAGAAAAAGGTCGAAATGTAAGACAGCAAGGAAGCTGTCTTACATTTAGAATTAGAGTGGCCAGAGATCCGGTTTTCGGCCGGACAGACCAGATTCAGACTCCCTGTCCTCAGTCTGGTGCAGGGCCTGGACGGACACAGGGAAGTCCTTTTGAACAGCTCACGTTTAGTGTTGAGCGAACAGTTCGAGCATAGTTCGGGTCCGTACCGAATTTTGGGGTGTTCGTGACACGGACCCGAACCCGAACTTTTTCGTAAAAGTTCGGGTTCGGGTTTGTCGTTCGGCATGTATTTTGGCGCATTTTGAAAGGCTGCAAAGCAGCCAATCAACATGCATCATACTACTTGCCCTAAGATGCCATCGCAGCCATGCCTACTATTGGCAAGGCTGTGATTGGCCAAGTGCAGCATGTGACTCAGCCTCTTTATAAGCTTGTGCGCACGTCGGGACGTGCTCACTCCCGATGTGAATAGAACAGGGATAGACGCAGCTGATGCTAGGGCGAGAATAGGCAGGGATAATTGAATAACTGGAAGCAAATTTCTCTCCTCCACCTGTGATTCATCTGAACAACTGCAGCTGAGCTGCTTTTTTGATAGGGATTGGCTATTTTTAGAGTGGCCAGAGTGATTTTTCCATCCACATGTACCTGGGCTGACCGCCGGCCGCCATTTTGCGACTTGTAGTGCTGCAGCAGAAGCTGCCACAGTGTGCATTCCAAAGCTCCAAACAAGTCAGACATCTACACCTGGGATTCAGACCAATAGCGATTTAGCAGCACAGTCCAAGGCTATTTTTTTTAAAGGTTGTGCAGACCATTTTGTGGCACATGTTACTGGGCTGATAGGCGGCGGCCATCTTGGGACTAGTGCTGCAGCACAATCTCTCCCAACGTCCATTAATCACTTGTAATAGTGGTCTGTGCCATAGAAATCCTACATCAGGGACTTGGGTGTGCTTGTGTCACCCCTACTAATACCAGTCCACCTGTAATCCATACAGTGAAAAGCCATAAAGTATTCCAGTGAGGGAATTTTTTTTTTATTTAAAAAAGGCCAAGTTAGTTTATCTGGCGTTCAATATACTAGATACAGTTAGGCCTGCGTTTCATACATCTGGAATTAGCAAACTAATGTGCTGGGGTTGGGAAAACATATATGTACCCATACTAGAATCTGTCAAAGAAAGCGGTACTCACATATAACAGTCATTCCATCTGTAATCCATACAGTCAAAAGACTGAAAGTATTCCAGTGAGGGAATTTTTTTTATTTAAAAAAGGCCAAGTTAGTTTATCTGGCGTTCAATATACTAGATACAGTTAGGCCTGCGTTTCATACATCTGGAATTAGCAAACTAATGTGCTGGGGTTGGGAAAACATATATGTACCCATACTAGAATCTGTCAAAGAAAGCGGTACTCACATATAACAGTCATTCCATCTGTAATCCATACAGTCAAAAGACTGAAAGTATTCCAGTGAGGGAATTTTTTTTATTTAAAAAAGGCCAAGTTAGTTTATCTGGCGTTCAATATACTAGATACAGTTAGGCCTGCGTTTCATACATCTGGAATTAGCAAACTAATGTGCTGGGGTTGGGAAAACATATATGTACCCATACTAGAATCTGTCAAAGAAAGCGGTACTCACATATAACAGTCATTCCATCTGTAATCCATACAGTCAAAAGACTGAAAGTATTCCAGTGAGGGAATTTTTTTTATTTAAAAAAGGCCAAGTTAGTTTATCTGGCGTTCAATATACTAGATACAGTTAGGCCTGCGTTTCATACATCTGGAATTAGCAAACTAATGTGCTGGGGTTGGGAAAACATATATGTACCCATACTAGAATCTGTCAAAGAAAGCGGTACTCACATATAACAGTCATTCCATCTGTAATCCATACAGTCAAAAGACTGAAAGTATTCCAGTGAGGGAATTTTTTTTATTTAAAAAAGGCCAAGTTAGTTTATCTGGCGTTCAATATACTAGATACAGTTAGGCCTGCGTTTCATACATCTGGAATTAGCAAACTAATGTGCTGGGGTTGGGAAAACATATATGTACCCATACTAGAATCTGTCAAAGAAAGCGGTACTCACATATAACAGTCATTCCATCTGTAATCCATACAGTCAAAAGACTGAAAGTATTCCAGTGAGGGAATTTTTTTTATTTAAAAAAGGCCAAGTTAGTTTATCTGGCGTTCAATATACTAGATACAGTTAGGCCTGCGTTTCATACATCTGGAATTAGCAAACTAATGTGCTGGGGTTGGGAAAACATATATGTACCCATACTAGAATCTGTCAAAGAAAGCGGTACTCACATATAACAGTCATTCCATCTGTAATCCATACAGTCAAAAGACTGAAAGTATTCCAGTGAGGGAATTTTTTTTATTTAAAAAAGGCCAAGTTAGTTTATCTGGCGTTCAATATACTAGATACAGTTAGGCCTGCATTTCATACATCTGGAATTAGCAAACTAATGTGCTGGGGTTGCGAAAACATATATGTACCCATACTAGAATCTGTCAAAGAAAGCGGTACTCACATATAACAGTCATTCCATCTGTAATCCATACAGTCAAAAGACTGAAAGTATTCCAGCGAGGGAATTTTTTTTATTTAAAAAAGGCCAAGTTAGTTTATCTGGCGTTCAATATACTAGATACAGTTAGGCCTGCGTTTCATACATCTGGAATTAGCAAACTAATGTGCTGGGGTTGGGAAAACATATATGTACCCATACTAGAATCTGTCAAAGAAAGCGGTACTCACATATAACAGTCATTCCATCTGTAATCCATACAGTCAAAAGACTGAAAGTATTCCAGTGAGGGAATTTTTTTTATTTAAAAAAGGCCAAGTTAGTTTATCTGGCGTTCAATATACTAGATACAGTTAGGCCTGCGTTTCATACATCTGGAATTAGCAAACTAATGTGCTGGGGTTGGGAAAACATATATGTACCCATACTAGAATCTGTCAAAGAAAGCGGTACTCACATATAACAGTCATTCCATCTGTAATCCATACAGTCAAAAGACTGAAAGTATTCCAGTGAGGGAATTTTTTTTATTTAAAAAAGGCCAAGTTAGTTTATCTGGCGTTCAATATACTAGATACAGTTAGGCCTGCGTTTCATACATCTGGAATTAGCAAACTAATGTGCTGGGGTTGGGAAAACATATATGTACCCATACTAGAATCTGTCAAAGAAAGCGGTACTCACATATAACAGTCATTCCATCTGTAATCCATACAGTCAAAAGACTGAAAGTATTCCAGTGAGGGAATTTTTTTTATTTAAAAAAGGCCAAGTTAGTTTATCTGGCGTTCAATATACTAGATACAGTTAGGCCTGCGTTTCATACATCTGGAATTAGCAAACTAATGTGCTGGGGTTGGGAAAACATATATGTACCCATACTAGAATCTGTCAAAGAAAGCGGTACTCACATATAACAGTCATTCCATCTGTAATCCATACAGTCAAAAGACTGAAAGTATTCCAGTGAGGGAATTTTTTTTTTATTTAAAAAAGGCCAAGTTAGTTTATCTGGCGTTCAATATACTAGATACAGTTAGGCCTGCGTTTCATACATCTGGAATTAGCAAACTAATGTGCTGGGGTTGGGAAAACATATATGTACCCATACTAGAATCTGTCAAAGAAAGCGGTACTCACATATAACAGTCATTCCATCTGTAATCCATACAGTCAAAAGACTGAAAGTATTCCAGTGAGGGAATTTTTTTTATTTAAAAAAGGCCAAGTTAGTTTATCTGGCGTTCAATATACTAGATACAGTTAGGCCTGCGTTTCATACATCTGGAATTAGCAAACTAATGTGCTGGGGTTGGGAAAACATATATGTACCCATACTAGAATCTGTCAAAGAAAGCGGTACTCACATATAACAGTCATTCCATCTGTAATCCATACAGTCAAAAGACTGAAAGTATTCCAGTGAGGGAATTTTTTTTATTTAAAAAAGGCCAAGTTAGTTTATCTGGCGTTCAATATACTAGATACAGTTAGGCCTGCGTTTCATACATCTGGAATTAGCAAACTAATGTGCTGGGGTTGGGAAAACATATATGTACCCATACTAGAATCTGTCAAAGAAAGCGGTACTCACATAAAACAGTCATTCCATCTGTAATCCATACAGTCAAAAGACTGAAAGTATTCCAGTGAGGGAATTTTTTTTATTTAAAAAAGGCCAAGTTAGTTTATCTGGCGTTCAATATACTAGATACAGTTAGGCCTGCGTTTCATACATCTGGAATTAGCAAACTAATGTGCTGGGGTTGGGAAAACATATATGTACCCATACTAGAATCTGTCAAAGAAAGCGGTACTCACATATAACAGTCATTCCATCTGTAATCCATACAGTCAAAAGACTGAAAGTATTCCAGTGAGGGAATTTTTTTTATTTAAAAAAGGCCAAGTTAGTTTATCTGGCGTTCAATATACTAGATACAGTTAGGCCTGCGTTTCATACATCTGGAATTAGCAAACTAATGTGCTGGGGTTGGGAAAACATATATGTACCCATACTAGAATCTGTCAAAGAAAGCGGTACTCACATATAACAGTCATTCCATCTGTAATCCATACAGTCAAAAGACTGAAAGTATTCCAGTGAGGGAATTTTTTTTTTATTTAAAAAAGGCCAAGTTAGTTTATCTGGCGTTCAATATACTAGATACAGTTAGGCCTGCGTTTCATACATCTGGAATTAGCAAACTAATGTGCTGGGGTTGGGAAAACATATATGTACCCATACTAGAATCTGTCAAAGAAAGCGGTACTCACATATAACAGTCATTCCATCTGTAATCCATACAGTCAAAAGACTGAAAGTATTCCAGTGAGGGGGTTTTTTTTATTTAAAAAAGGCCAAGTTAGTTTATCTGGCGTTCAATATACTAGATACAGTTAGGCCTGCGTTTCATACATCTGGAATTAGCAAACTAATGTGCTGGGGTTGGGAAAACATATATGTACCCATACTAGAATCTGTCAAAGAAAGCGGTACTCACATATAACAGTCATTCCATCTGTAATCCATACAGTCAAAAGACTGAAAGTATTCCAGTGAGGGGATTTTTTTTATTTAAAAAAGGCCAAGTTAGTTTATCTGGCGTTCAATATACTAGATACAGTTAGGCCTGCGTTTCATACATCTGGAATTAGCAAACTAATGTGCTGGGGTTGGGAAAACATATATGTACCCATACTAGAATCTGTCAAAGAAAGCGGTACTCACATATAACAGTCATTCCATCTGTAATCCATACAGTCAAAAGACTGAAAGTATTCCAGTGAGGGGATTTTTTTTATTTAAAAAAGGCCAAGTTAGTTTATCTGGCGTTCAATATACTAGATACAGTTAGGCCTGCGTTTCATACATCTGGAATTAGCAAACTAATGTGCTGGGGTTGGGAAAACATATATGTACCCATACTAGAATCTGTCAAAGAAAGCGGTACTCACATATAACAGTCATTCCATCTGTAATCCATACATTCAAAAGACTGAAAGTATTCCAGTGAGGGGATTTTGCTTATAAAAAATAATATATTTCATTGTGGTGCGAGTTGAATCGCAACAATGAAGAAAAATACTATTAAGGGACGAGGACGCGGTCGTGGTGGTGTCCGTGGAGCCTCTGTTGCTGGTAGAGGACGTGGCCGTTCGGCCCCAGGCGCACACAGTAGGGAACGAACTCCCTCAACTAGCCGGCAGAATGTACCGCAATATCTCGTGGGGCCCAATGCCGCTCTTAGGATGGTAAGGCCTGAGCAGGTACAGGCATTAATCAATTGGGTGGCCGACAGTGCTTCCAGCACGTTCACCACATGGTCTTCCACCCAGTCTTCTGCGGAAAGCGCACAGGTGGCACCTGAAAACCAAGCCCATCAGTCTGTCACATCACCCCCAAGCATATCAGGGAAACGGTCTGAGCCACAAGTTATGCAGCAGTCTCTTCTTCTGTTTGAAGACTCTGCTTCCAGGGTTTCCCAGGGGCGTCCACCTAGCCCTTCCCCAGTGGAGGAAGACATACCATGCACTGACGCACAACCACTTATGTCTCCAGATGAAGAGGACATGGGAATACCCC